>NW_013670386.1:34476-44104 GCF_000517525.1 Limulus polyphemus
CCAAGTTAACAGTTGACATAGTATATCAAACAAAAGTTGCTCCAAGTTAACAGTTGCATATATATCAAACAAAAGTTGCTCCAAGTTAACAGTTGACATTAGTATATCAAACAAAAGTTGCTCCAAGTTAACAGTTGCATTAGTATATCAAACAAAAGTTGCTCCAAGTTAACAGTTGCATTAGTATATCAAACAAAAGTAGCTCCAAGTTAACAGTTGCATTAGTATATGAAACAAAAGTAGCTCCAAGTTAACAATTGCATTAGTATATCAAACAAAAGTAGCTCCAAGTTAACAGTTGAATCAGTATATCAAACAAAAGTAGCTCCAGAGTAACAGTTGAATCAGTGTATGAAGAGAAAGTAGCTCCAGGTAGGCAGTTGCATCAGTATATCAAGTAGCTCTAGATAGGAATATGTCTCATAATACAATAATTGATGATATCCTACAAAGACGTATTTTAAGTTTTAAAGTGAATATTGGACATCCAATTTGTTTTACCTTAATTTTACGTGGAATTAGGTAGTTATTACAATTGCTGTGTCGTAATTGATTAGTTTCTATAGAAGAATTTATTCATGTTAATTGTAGTTGTAGTTTGTATTAATTTGACTAGCTTGGGTTGGCATCGAAACCGTAAATTTCTTGTTGTTGGTTTCTTTGTGTAGACGCACTAATGTGAATATAGAACAGATATTGCTTGGAGCACTGTTTAATTAAAATATTTTTTCTTGTAAAGCTTACTGTGCTCGTAAAGACAAATTCTCAATTTTTCATACAAACAATTATTATCTAGTTGAGAATAATTAAATAAGTATGAATAGTCTTAAATCTGAAAATCAACATTCTACAGTTTTTTAATATAAAAAAATGTTGCCTGGCGAAAAATATTAATAACGTAAACACAATAAATGTCTAGGAATTACAAACAACTAATGAACAATTTTATTAAAGTTAGTCACTAACACTGCCCAATATTTTTAATTTCATGTTAACGATTTCTTAGTTTTTAATCCAAACTAAAACAAAGTGAGAAAATATCCAGTTTATTGAGTTGAAGACGTGCCTAAATATGTTCTAGATAGCTGTGTTAAGGGCTTAGTATCAATTTGGCATCAAGTGATAAGCTGAAGTTATTATGTTGGTTTCGCTGGTCGAGTACTGTGTTCAAATTAGCTTTCAGCTGTACAATGCAACCCTGCATCCAAGTTCCTATACAAAAAAATCTATGTTTTATTGTTTTCGGTAAATAAATTCAAACTATGAAGTTATTTAAACACAAACTAAATACTATCATCCGCTTTATGTTAATGTTACAAAACAAATCATTTATAAACACACTTTGACAAATTGCTCTTTTTGAATTTCGAACTCCTAAGTCATCTCCATATCTCGAACCATAACAAGTTTCAAAATAATGAAACTAAATTAAGTTTCAGAACACCAAGAAAACATGAATTTACGTTGAGCAATATAATATATATATATATACACATATAAAAGGTGTGTTTTTGATATTCATTATATGAAACATAATATACGAAGTTATTAGTGTTTTAAAAACTCGATACTAGAAAATAATGGCTATCTTGTGCTCTGTCCACCAAGAGTAAAAATACAAATTAAAAACACTGAGCCACGAGGGGTGGGGGATGAGGTGAGTATTACAAGGCAAACAGGATAAGAACGTTTATAGTACTAAAAATATAATACGTAGAAATCGATAAGAAAGTTGAGTGATTGACGTATCGAGAAAATATAGTATTAAACATACTGAAGGCAGACGTCGTCATGTATAAAAATCATGTTCTGAAATCAAAATAAAATATACAATAACGATCTTGGGCGTGAAAATTCTAACTCTGACAGCAACCCCAAAGTTATACTTTTAATTTAGGTGGTGCAAGTTTTAAATATGAATTGTTTTCCATATCTTGGAATTTGGTAGATTGAAAATACCTTAAAATATAAAGCTCTATTATCAAATTTCTCATCAGGCCCCATTACTACGTGTAAACTCCCATAATTGGTAAAAATCATGAACTTTGCTTTTGTCAGGGTTTTATGTATATAGGATTCAATTCTTTACAGTAGGTGTCTGTGACTTGTTGGTAATAAATTTGAACAATAAACGGACAGCACACAATCCACTTGTTTTAAAATAATATATTCAAAACAAGTCAAACATATGTACAAAAAGTCTTTACACTATGGATATCACAGTTGTACCTAAAACTCAAAATAATAATTTTTTCTTGTCAAAAGCTCACTGAGGCTGATTCAATTACTTTAGAATCCATTTGACAAGACGAGTCATTTTTCTCTACTCTATTTTTTACTGTACAATGTGCGACACATTCACTTACGCTATCCTGTGGGTTACCACAGTTGCATCTCGAACTTTAACGAAAAGGAGGCAATTATATAAAGTCCATACAGATGGGTTCAATCACTTTAGAACACCTTTTTACGAGACAAATTATTCTATTTATCTCTATTAAACTGTGATACTCACTTTAAAATATCGCTTGTTATGGCTAGTTATTCACACACCGGCTAACTTTCTTTTCTTTCGTTAACTAACTTTCTGACTGAAATGCACTTTCACTTTTTCTCTACACTTTTCACTGAATTTGCGCTCACGAGCCCCATATATATATACACCTTTTTTCACTGAGGCCTCGAATTTTCGACAAACTACGCGAGCGGCGCTGTAAGGTAACAATACTCATTTAAGGTAAGGAGAAAAATACTGAAGATTCAAGTAACTTGGCGTCAACAATGTTACAACAATTGAACCACACACACATAAAATAAGACATTTACCGAGTTGCACAACCAAACTTATCATAACTATCGCCTTTAAAATAATTACTTTTAACTCTTGTTATGAAAAGTAAATACTCATTAAATAATACATTAACAAATAAACTTAATAATAGCGCCTACATTAAACTAATTCATAAACCTAAGCATACTAGCTTAGATAAATATGGAGTATATCTATAAAACATTCTTCTACAAATTCACCTGCTGGCTGATAAACTGTATGGTCAGTATTTTAGAAAAAGCAGAAAGGGACGAAGTTCTATTTATACCATTTTTATAAGTTCAACTGACGTTTGTCTTAATAAGCCTCTGTTTTCTAGTACCCAAACGTGTGATTATCTTAAGTCTTGTGTCACAGATTTAGAAAAATGGGTAACGGACTTGAGCTTCTTGAATTTTATGGTCCCTATCGTGAAATTGTAATTAAGTTTTTAAAAGATAATGATCAATAGAGTTATTTTAAGACCAAATCTTTAATATATATACATATGTTTGTTTTAATTTAATTTTTTTTATTTACTCTATTTCTATACAGATTTGGCATAAGCATACATAAGCATAAGCATATGGTACACGGAACATCTGAAATTATCTTGTTCCAATTGATTTTGTGTCTTGGTTTTCGAGAGTAAATATATCTACTCTGCCGGGAGGAGGTGTTGCAGGAACTTGAAATTAATGTAGGAATAAGTCAATGACTGCAACGTTCTTCACTGGCAGAGTGATTGATGTCTGTATGCTACAGTTGACGAATACTGTGAAAGAATGACAAGTTGCATGATGACACTATTATAAAGAAAGGATACAAAATTTTCTGTCACATTATGGAACCTGGATCATTTTCTAGATAGTTTTTCTCTTTCGCTTTGGTTGGTAAAATATCATATGTATCCAGTATCCTTATTTCTCATATAACTTTTAAATTCAGGCTACTTTGCAGATTTCTTACCGTTCTTCAGTGGACTTATCTATCAGTTCACCTCAGAATACCACGTACTGAGATTTTAATCAAAAGAAGGAACTCTCCGAAATGTGTTTTAGTTTACGGAAGAACACTTATTTCTTGAGAAATAAATCCTTTAAAATGTCAGTATTCACGTAGAATATAATATAGCGTCTCGCTTCTTGGATTAAGATTTATCGCTTGCGTTAGGTTACAATTATTGATTGGCTCAAAATGGACGACCTTTATTACTTTTCATCTCAAGCTGGCACTCACAATGAGTTAATTACAACTGTTTCATGCAAAATTGTACCAAAACTTCTATAGAAACAGCTTGCTTGAGTATGGACGTGAGTTACTCAGTCAAACCGAAGACATTAACTTCACAGCTACAAATATTTCGTGTAATTAGCGATATTGAAAAGAAGTAAGTTTTTTTATCTTGGAAAATAACATTTTGTTGTTCGTAAATGAACCGTAGCCGTTTAATTAACTTCAATAACGTTACTTCCATCTTTTGTGGGTTGTTCTAATGAGATTCCGCCTTTCTAATGTAACGGATGTAAGGTATTACGAACAAACCAAAGCCACTGGTCATCAGCTAATAACAAAATAACGGCTTTAACATTGTAACCTAAATGTTTTGATATAAGATAAAGTTTTATATTGCCTTTTCAGATATTTGAAAGCAAAAGCTAACTTTAATAATTTTAGTTCAGTTTCTTATTCTATATTAGAATATCTTACTTTAGGTTGTAGAACTTCACAATTACACAGTTACTTACAACAAATTTCACTTCAAAGAATGTGTGTGTGACATTGATTTTCTAAAGGATTTGATATGAAATAACGTTATCAGATAAAAACTAGAAAATGACAAATGATGTAAAACTGTGACTTGTATCCAACACCTAGACACCAGGATAGAAATACGGTTTTCTCGTCTTTATTTGTTTTGTTTCTATTCTCCCTTAGCTCCTTTCTTTTATACAGAAGAAAAGAACCGAGACTGCATTTTGTGATGCTTTGTAGTTTCTACACGTTGTTAGAGGTTTCTAACAAAATAACCATTTTTATTCTTTATATTTTGATATGTTTAGGACAGCAACATTTTTCACATCTCTGACGATGGGAATCACGTTACCGAAAGTAGTCAGCTCCAGTCACTAATAATAAAAGTAGTTATCACTGTGTCAGCAAATCGCCGTTTCCTTTACTTCACTGCATAAAATAGTACAATTTACGTAAAGACACTATATAACAGTGGCATATTTAAGTATATTATTAGAACCTATAATTTCAGGTTCTTATTCTTTGTTTACCAGCGTTTACATTTTGGTAATTGAAGGTTCAAAACTGGTTTGCTTTACGCAAATCAAAATAAAGTTAGAGGATGTAAAAACTGTGTGTGGCTTATTGCATACTTTACTAACACTCATAAATATACTGTAATGTTAAATCTACGTTTTTATTTAGTACATTCACAAATAAAATTTAATAAAATTAAACTTTTATTATAACCAGCTTAGTTCTGGTCTAATGTCATAGCAAGTGAGATTTGATACCTTATTGGAGAATCTGATAATTCACATGTTATAAGACAATGTGTATGTAAAGTAACTAGTATAAAGTAAATACATTAGCAGACATTTAGTATAACGTTTACGACGCTTACTTACAATGGTCTATCAAGTGATTTACATACAATCTACCTAACTACATGTTCGAGCACTGGTTAAAAAAGGTTTATGTGGATATTTCTGTTCGGATATAGACAACTTGAAACAGCCATTGAACGATGTGCCTTATGAACAGTGGGCTACAACAGACAGTTGAACTGGAAACTGCCTATTTAATGATGATGTAAGATTACCATCTTTAACAGGCTGGAATTCAAAATTAAGAGTCTCAATTCTTTACCAGATTTATGTGTTAATGTGCTGCAGGACATATTACAATATTCCTGGTTAAAAGCACGCTATTGTTCTCTGGCATGGAACGGGCTTTGCTGAAATTTTCTTTATAAGATCTGTCGTTATGGATTTTGACTCATGAATATTAAATAATTAGATCAACCCACACTACAGTAAATACCTTGTCTATAGTGTACGGATACAAGCGTACTGATTCAAATGATATCAGTCTTGTTTTCAAAATCTACATATTATCTAGTAACAATACAGTTTAGCAAGAGAAAAACTACTGATGTTTTTCTCAATTCGAAGCAGTTTTAGTAATCAAAATCTTGTTTTTAATTCCAGACGTTAATGTTTTGTTTAACGTAATCTCTTAGGGTCGTATAGTATAATGTTCTTAAGGCAATCTGAATTTGTTATTTCTATAATATAACACTGAAAGATCTTAATCATCTAACTATCTTTCATCGTTCTGGAAATTAAATTTTATATTTATGATTTTAGTTCAAATTCATCTACAAATAAATTTTAATAAGATTAAATTTGTCTTTGATATTTTGTTGGACACGTAATTTATTTGTTAAATATTTTTATTTTTCCAAAACAAAACCCTTATTAATACGTTTTAACTTACGTTTAGGCAAAATGAAATAAGGAAGGTATTTTGCATGACGTCATTTGATCTTTATATTTTTAAGATAGCAGAGTTTTGAACTACTTTATGATACCTTCCCCAAATAACCATCTATACGTCGTTTAAATAATAGACAAGGTAAAGACAAACCCCCTGCTTTGATGAAAGAACGTTACATTTTTAGTAATTTCCAACTGTGAAATATATTCATATTAAAAAAATTAATAATGCTGAGGACAATTGTAAGGGAAACGAACTGTTCAACTGGGAGTTATTACGCACAACGGTACATGATGTGTTATTTGTGCTCACGGCGGGTATCAAAACTAGATACAAGTCCCCAGACCTGCCGCCTGTCACCAGGGAGTAAAAGTAAATTAGCAATGAATTATGTTTAGGAGATTCTATAATAGGGTTAGGCCTCGAAAGATATAACCCGTAACTATAGTAAGATATTATGGTTGTGAGTTTGATATTATGTTATACATATACACACACACACACGCACCATTATATTCAAACTTTGTAATATTATATTTAACAACAAACTGTGTTTCTTGCCACTTCAAATAATATTAACGAGGTTCAACCTTCCATTTTTCAAACGATATATTAAATCGGAAATAAAACAGATATATCTCTTACTTAAAGTTAAAATTAATAAATATCCAAATTGTTCTTTTTCAAATATTCATCAACTCCAATCAAACAGTTTCGGTATTTTTTAGTAGTGTAAACTATAAGTGTAACTGTTTCTGTAGTCTCTACTGGGGTAAAAACTCTATGCGAGACCGTTTTAAAGCTGAAATTAGATGAATCTGGTATTAAAGCGAGTAACCGTTATTACTTTGTCGTAGAATGTTTTTTTTTGTATTATTTATTCGGATAAATTAGTGCCTTTTAATGAAAAAATGTTGCTTGACTTGTAAAGTAATTTGACACTAGGAGGCCTGAATACACACATGTTTTATGTTCCATTGGTAAGATGTACTATGTTCTTTCTTTGTAGTTACTTTCATTAATAATATTGACTGGAATGTTTTAATATTCTAGTTTCATCGGTTTTTAGTTTTATATTTACTATTATAGTTTTTATTATAAAGATTCGTTGTTAATTTAGTTTATGAATTTAAAACTAACATAAATCAACTAATCTGGTCGTATCTTGAGATATTAATCAACTTACGGTCGAAATATCGTTAATAACGAAGATACCCGACTCATGAATCAATGTATTATAATTTTTATAAGGAGATACGTAAGAAAAATACACTGTATCAGCTATATTGATGGACAGGTTAAGCTTTAAGTATATAGTTTACACTGATCGGAAGTACTTATCATTTGTAAGATTAGCCACTAAAATAAAATGTTTATCGTGAAAAATGGTAGTGGTTCATAATAGGGATTGCCCATTTCTTCTTCCTTATAATTTAATATTGTTCCGCCAGCCTACAGCAAAAATGGCTGTGAATATTGTAATAAAACCTGGGCAATATTACTAAATGTAACATTGCATATTGTGTAGGCTAGTTGTTAAGTTTATTTGTCTGTCTATAACCTTTCACACCCAATCGTATTAATATAGTCTGTGGTTTATATGTAGTCTCATAATCTACTACGTGCATACGTATATAGCTGTGTGCTGGCCGTGGATGTAATTTAATGTTTATTTGACAGGCATGACACATACCATAGCGATTATTAACTTACTGTTGCAACTGTATTGATGTCGCGTATCATTTGTTTATATATAGGGTTTCTGCCCTTTCGGACACGACGCTGCTGACAGGACCACAGTTTTTTTATATATATTTTCAACACTGCGTGATCGACTTCGGCCACGTTACACAAACATTACATAAACAAACATCTAGGCTGTCTCTCTCAACAGAAATCTTTAAGCCTTAGATTAAAAGATAACGCCAAGCTCAGTTTCAAGCATCGGATCGGCAATCACGGTGATGGCTGATGGTAAATGGCGAATTATAGCCAACACTGCGTGATTGCGAATTTTATGGATACTGCAGATAGAGTAGCCATCCTTGAAGTTGATTATAAGGAGTGGCAAGAATCGAGTAAGCAGGAGATGGCGATTTTAAGCGAAAATAGGGCAGAAATTTTGTAGTTATATATTTTATTTAGAAAATATTTAGCTTCAGATAAAGTATGCAGCAGCGACGGCCAATCAGAGTTTAGGGTCATCACAGTGGAAGAGGGTCGTAGAAGTGTCACGACCCAAACTCCATCAGAAATGGAGGGGGGTGTATATTAATATAATCAATTCATAATTGTTAATTAACACGTTTTAAACTTTCTAGTGTGTGCAAGTATGTGCCACTTTAAGAGGGTATCTAGCCAGGTATATCAAAAATGCTTATTTGGATATATATCCTATTATATTATGACACAATGTCTTATATTTGCATTGAATATTTGTAAATGCATCTATACAGCTACTCGGGTATTGTATAATTTGTAACAATGAACAGTTCCTAATTTCCAACATTAATATATTAGTGAATAAAATGATTTTTAATGGATTTAATTGGATAACCCTAATTAAATATTTTAATTATTTTGTAATACGTATACAAAATATGTATGCAAATTTAAAAATAGTAATATAAACGAACTCATAATAAACACAATAAGCAATAATTTCTAATTTTTGTATGGGAAATGATTGGAGTTACTTATTTGGACAATATATTGTATAGGTGTATTAATGTAGATGTATCACTTTCCCTCTACAAGACCTGCTACTATGTAATTCTTGTAGAACCTTTGAAGATATTGACAGTAGCATGGTTGGGAGCTATATTAACAGTTTATGTTGGGCTTGTATAGTAATACCTTACATCTTGGTATTTATGTCCAAACATCATTATGGAGGCTGGAGTGACAAATACAAGAACAGTTTTAATGTCTTCTCCCATTGATGGATGTATTCTAATTATTTCTTTCTTCTTAATTTTGTTTTTTTTTCTAGCAGCCCCCTTCCCACATCTACTCTCTTCTTATTTTTATATTATTATTATTATTATTAAGACCTGCGAAACTGAGGTTAAACTGGATAGACGGTGTATCCGTCAACGCAATTTGAGTCTTACTTCCGCCAGTACCTCAAAAACCAGGGCACATTACATAACTACCCACCTCGTGGTGTGTGTCCAGGTGGTACATGTCACATAACTACTCGCCTCGTGGTGTGTGTCCAGGTGGTACATGTCACATAACTACTCGCCTCGTGGTGTGTGTCCAGGTGGTACATGTCACATAACTACTCGCCTCGTGGTGTGTGTC
>NW_013670386.1:45041-59527 GCF_000517525.1 Limulus polyphemus
TAATTTTTTTTTTAAAAATCCTCTTTCCCCGTTTTAAATTACAATTTTTAATAAAGTTGTAATACTGAAACCCTAAGAAATTACTTCTAAGATTATGTTTATTAAAAGAAATGAAATTTAATAATTGTACATATGGAGTCACACACGTGAAATATTAAGTTTTATCATAATCCAGTTTATCATTTATACGTATTTAAGAAGCTCAACTTCAGAATTATCAGTTGTTTTTTATGAATACATATAAACACCTACTTTCTGACTAAATACGGCTTAGTAATCTATGAAATATGTGTTTTATATCATAATAAAATAGATATAAAACTGCTCAAAATTGGGGACAAATAACACAGATATGCCCTGAGTAGCTCTGTGCGAATATCCGAAAATAAAAACGATATAAAAGCAAACTTAACAGTAATCGTAAATTTCATGGGGAAGAAGAAAAACTGTTAAAACATGAAGAACACGAAGAAGAAAATAGTTTTACAATTATAAACCACAAATTACTCAAGTTTAACATTATTTTATGTAAAGAGAGAATGCTGTATGTCATTTCTATAAATAAAAGTCATTGTTTGGGAACAGTTAAAATCTGCCACAAGAGGTTTTCGACCATTGTGTTGTAAATCGATTTTTGCCTTGACAAGTCAGTCGTCCATGATCTTAACGGAGTTCTATATATTTAAAGCGCCAACTGTGTACAGCGCGATCAGTCGAGTTAGGGTTTTAATCAACGATGTCTTTTGTTTTCTTCATTCTGAAAGGTAATAGTGCCAGAGCCTTGATGAACTTTTCAAGATAGATCGTGCTATCTTCATCCGGTTTTCAAAATTCCAAACGTTACAGTATTGTCATTTTATTTTGGGCAAACATCTTCGTAATTGGCAAATAAAATCAAATATTTCACGCGTAGTTTTCAATGCAACTCATTACTAGATGCTTTAATAGCGTATCATTTCGTATTTTTGACATTACCATGTTACACCTAAACGATTTAACAGTCTCTCTCTCTTGTACATAACGTAACATCCAACACTTGGATGCGGAGATCTAACAAGCCAGGTTCGATTCCTTGCGATACAATAAAACATTACAGGCATTTTAAGTTATGGCAGTTAATACATTAGCGTGGATGGTGGGAAGAAACGTGTTGCTGAATGGTTGCTTTCCCTCTGGTCAGCAGTCCAAACTTAGGGACGACGACAGAAACCTTAGTAGGATACTACAAGTACACGAACAAGCTGATAACATTATACCTAGATACATAAATATTTGTTTTTACACCTAGCGATCGTTTGTACTTCCAATACTGCAATACTACACAGGTGTGGAACATGAAGCCTAACGTTCGTTACATTTTTGAAGTCTGAGAAGCGGCACTGTGTGTTCCTTCAACCCGATGGTGTTGGGGAAGAGGTACCGCACGTGCCTTCAACCCGATGGTGTAGGAGAAGAGGTACCGCACGTGCCTTCAACCCGATGGTGTTGGGGAAGAGGTACCGCACGTGCCTTCAACCCGATGGTGTAGGAGAAGAGATACTGTGCGTAACTTCAACCCGATGGCGTTGGGGAAGAGGTACTGCACGTGCCTTCAACCCGATGGTGTTGGGGAAGAGGTACTGCACGTGCCTTCAACCCGATGGTGTTGGGGAAGAGGTACCGCACGTGCCTTCAACCCGATGGTGTAGGAGAAGAGATACTGTGCGTAACTTCAACCCGATGGCGTTGTAGAAGAGCTACTGTACGTACCTTCAACCCGATGGTGTAGGGGAAGAGGTACTGTGTGTACCTTCAACCCGATGGTGTAGGAGAAGAGATACTGTACGTACCTTCAACCCGATGGCGTTGTAGAAGAGGTACTGTGTGTACCTTCAACCCGATGGTGGGTACACACAGTACCTCTTCTCCAATTCAACCCGATGGTGTTGGAGAAGAGGTACTGTGTGTACCTTCAACCCGATGGTGTTGGAGAAGAGGTACTGTGTGTACCTTCAACCCGATGGTGTTGGTGAAGAGGTACTGTGTGTACCTTCAACCCGTTGATGTTTCTAATACTCGTCCTCGAGGGTGGGGACAATAAGAGTTTGCTTTGAAATTACAATTTCTTCCTTCAGTTCCTGGTTGAAGATCGTTAGAAATTAAAAACTCTTTGACAATTTCGCGGCCAGTACAAATTATATTAAAGAATAAAATATGAAACTTACATTAAAATGTTGATATTTCGCGACTAAATTTACTTTGATTATCTATATCCAGTTAAATATTTCTTTTGTAAAATAATAGTAATTGTACATTTTACACACAAAATCTGTCTTTTCTTAGTAAAATAACTTATTGATTTTCACTGAACAACCAGGGGTTATAAACATCTATTGTACTCAATCGTAGTCTTTGAAACAGGCGTGTTTTAAATAGTATGTTACATTTAATAGAATGATTGTTATCCTCCTAAACAATACATATTCTAATACGTATAAGCTATTGGTTTTTCTGTAAAATATTTTGGCCTTTTATAGATATTTGTGTAAATATATATTGAGAAACATCAATACAAATGTTCAGTTTGTAACTGATAATATTGTGCTACTGAGTGATTTTTTTCTGTATATATATCCTGACTCTGAATCCAAGAATCCATGATTCACGAACCGTAGCAGCAAACAACACTGGAAACTCTGGATTAGTGTGTAATCTATAAACATGATTATCAAGTTCCACTAGTCAATCGAACAAAATCAGCGGTGTATGTTGTTGACTAGCTGCCTTTCTTCTAGTCTACCAATTCACAATAGGAACAGTTATGTGCAGATAGGTCTTATGTAGTCTTGAGTGAAACAAGAACAAACAAACTTGACTATTGTTTCATTCGTGTCTGTAACTTATCAGCAAAGCTGAGATTTGAATATACCGTTTTGTATCGTTTGTTATACGCAGTTCTGCCCTACACTAAAGAATGTCCTTAAGAATCAGAATATTAAATACTTAACATACTTGTTAATGTAACAAGAGGCCAGTTGTGGTTAGTGCGTGGGATCAATAGAATTAGGATTCGCGATGTGATGGCGTTAAACACCATCCAAACTTTTAGCAGAAAAAATTATAGTTAGTCTCATTATTTGGTTCGAAGAGTCACACAAAGCACTTATAACGGGCGATGCTGCCCTCCCTCTGGTGTTGCTAGCTACAATGTATTGACGGTGCGCTTAAGACGGATTCTATCCGATCCAATGTAAAAGATGCCATTCAGGATGATAATTCTACTTCTATTTTCTTGTAAGAAAACAGTCTCACGATTAAATCTGAAGTTACCACCCATAACTAATGAAAATCCACCAAAAGTAGTTATTGGTCTCGTTGTTTCCAAATCCAAATGTTTCCTTTGGAATTCTAAACTGTTTATACCCAGTAGAAATTCTATGCTATCGTGGATCATAAATAGTGTTTTTAAATGGGATATTCAGCTGAGATGATTTCTCTAAACAAAGTTTTAGTTAGTGTTTTTTTACAAGAACTTTACTTAAGCTTCTCTCGACCGGTTGAATACTTAGTGAATTGTACTTGTTAGTCACCAGTTTACGAGGACAATGTTATGTGGTGTGAGAAATAAAAACAACCTGATCTAGTCTCGTATAATCTGTTTGGTCTGAATGAGAACAATGTTATGTGGTGCGTGAAATAAAAACAACCTGATCTAGTCTCGTATAATCTGTTTGGTCTGAATGAGAACAATGTTATGTGGTGCGTGAAATAAAAACAACCTGATCTAGTCTCGTATAATCTGTTTGGTCTAAAGTTGTTTTGATTTAATGAACATTTGCCAGAAATTGACAGTTGTTCAATGATAGAGAAAGTAATAAACACATAGAAATGACAGAACATTGCAAGGAAAAATTCTCGTATTAATATATCATCGTAATATTTATAAAGACACACACAAAATTGTTAATTAAACATTGCATAACCTCATGAAGTACAATCGTGAGCAAGATTGACATAATATTTTCCATAGTTAACAAATTCAGTCGTATTTAAAAATATTTTACAAATTAAAAATTTGCTCTCCGGTTGTATAGGTTTCATTTTTTTCTATATTGATAACTTAAAACCTCTTCTTGCATAAAGAACAGTTATAGAACGCAAGCTGTACTTTATCAAATATATTTTTATAGGATATACGTCCTTTCGAAGACTGGTCGATTTTATTTGTAAAGAAAACACTTTTAGAGAACAACTATCCAGTTCTTTCAAATTTCTTATTACATCTTCCTACCATTAACCAATAATAAAATTCTAAAAAGAGGTACTGTTTCCTTAAACTCTATACAAAAAATTGGCGTCCACTAGTGTCAAGTTTAAACATCTCCCGTACAAAGAAGTAAACCAAACGAAGATTGCCACTGTAGAAGTGTGAGCTCCAGCTGTTGGTATTCCGTTAGACAGTTTTACAGTCGACGGCCTTCTCAAAGGGTAACCCTATGTTATTTTGTATGGAAGCCATTATACCAAGAATAAATGATATTCCCTTAGTTCTCACAGCTTGTCTTTTGAGAATATCTGTAGAATATCAGTGTGTAGGCATTGAAATCTCGGTTCGGCAAAGTAATTTCAACTGAAATAGAACAAACTGTAAAGGAAAAAATAGCTATAAAAATTGTCATTTCTGATTTTGTGAACACTGGGTAGATAGAAAATGATTAAAAAAATGAAAATATATTTCTGCAATATTTTATTAACATTGCAATGGACAAAATACGAGGAAATTATGATGATATTGAACCAATTTTATGCAACACTCATACTAAGCTGTCATAATAAAACAAAAGTGACAATACCATCAGACGGAATATACTTTAGAACAGTGGTTCTTAACCTTTGTTGCTCCATGCCCCACCTCGATACCTCCAAAAATGTGATGCCCCCTTAATATAAAAACAAATTGGGTGTTGAAAAGGTATAATAATGTAAAATTTAGAAATTTACCAAAATTTCACACCCAAATGAATTTTTTTCTTATTGTAGCATTTTCAAATTGCCCTCAATATATTGAAATTGCCCCCTGTGGGGCGTGCGTCCCACGTTCAGAATCACTGCTCTAGAATTTAATAAATCAAGTTTGTTTTTTATATATTTATTAATACATCGAAAAACACTTAATTCAAGTATTGGTAAATGAATAACATATTAAACAAATCGCAATGAGTTTTCAACCTGGTTAATTATCAGGACGTTGGAATTCCCCTTCTCTTGTTCTATATGATAAAACAATGTTCTTATGTACAGATGTTGATTTACGTATATTGTAGCTTTCCAGTTGTCAATAAACAACAGATTTTCACAGCTAACCAAGCCGATGTTTTCCTACTTGTAGAATAATTGATCTCTAAGAACAAGGCATTCAATCTTTTTTTGGTTCTACAAAAGAACAATTTACTTTGAATTAAAAGTTTCATTGTCCACCAGAAATCTACCCTCTCTCTCTGTTCAAATATAAGTGTGTATGTGTCACAAATGACAGTTCTTACGATAAGATTCTTGCTTTTGGAAATTCGTTATTCACAGTGTACGTAAAATAAACCGGACTTGGTTTATTACATTCGCAGTGTCACTTTAAATGAACATTTTAGGCCAACTACATTTTTATTGATAGAGGCGACCTCTACAAGACTTAATGGCTGACGAAGACTTTTCTATACCATTATTTTTTGCTTATTCTCTACACGTTTTCTGTAATATTTATTATTTATAACTTGTATTTGTGGCAAATTTACTGGGGGCAATCTCTGTCTCCCGCTGTCCCTAATTTTGAAATACTGACCATAGGGAAGGTAACCAGTCAGAAGCACCCTACCACACACCCTAAAGAATTCACTGTCACGCTTATAACGCGCAAACAGCTTAAAGCGAGTAAAATATTTTATATGTGTGATATCGCACAGATTCGAACCCTGCTCGTCACCTCTGAAATCCAGAGCTCTAGCACAGGGCCAACCTAATATTTTAGACACTTATTAAAGGAAACTGGTATATATTTTATCTCTCCTGTGGTTAGTACAAGTCAAATAATTTCTAAGAAAAAATTCCAAAATTGTCTTTAGCATGTAATATGTAACTGCTAGGATGGAGAAAATATTTAATATTTTGATTTCACAGATAAAGAACCATAATAATGAAATCAACAGTCGCAAACTTTTTAAAATGTAAACTATATATCAAAAACACACATTAGCACAATTTATCTGTTTCATTATGTGTTATCAAATGACGTCAACCGTGACTATGTTGTATCAATTGTTGGCTGAATGTTGAATAAAACACTTTTTCTTTAGCTCCAGTTTATGGTGTTCAATTGTTCGAGTCCTATCGTTAGACGCTGTTATTCTCTTTAGACACAGTTTGCTCTAACTTGGATTCTGTTGCTCCAATCACAGCTCGTCTCGAGACATTGTTTCATGCTCCTCTTTCCTTTATTCAGCACGATGACATATAAATACTGCTATATAAAATTATCATAATTGTAAGGTGTTTTTAAACCTCAAAACGTTGAAATTGACCTACATAAACTACTCCAAGAACCTAAAGGTAGTAACTGATGATTTGACCAACTCATTTTGACCAACAGTTACAATATATGACTATTTGTCATTATAAAACCACCAGACCCAAATTCTAAAAAATATACCATGATAAACATTTTGGGTATTAAATCATAAAATGGATCTTCGCAAGCGAACACGTAGATTCCTTTACACGGATCTAATAGCTTCAGTAAATCCAAATCCAAAGGGATTTCCTCCCAGCATTTATAACTTATCATACAGAGAGTAATACAACTTTAATACTTTATGTTGTTTATACGTATTTCTATATGGTATATAAAACCTTTATAATATTTTTAGAATCGGTCATAGTTGATGGATAATAAGATGTTCGTAAACACACAACTCTTTAGAAATGTGTTTCTCATATTAGGTATATATTGTGTGTTTTCTGGGATTTCAGTTGGGTATAATGTGATATAACTGATGCCGACCAATGGACGATGCTCTGCCTGAGATAAAATCGAGATACACTTTTTACCACATTCTCCGAATTTGGGAAAGTGTAGATACTTGCACGTCATCTTAACGCGCTATTTATCGACATATCAATCCGCCCTCCCCCTCCCCAGTGGCACAGCGGTATGTCTACGGACTTACAATGTTTAAAACCGGGTTTCGATACCCATGTTGGGCAGAGCACGGGTAGCCCATTGTGCAGCTTTGTGCTTAATTACAAACAAACAATCCAAAATTGATATTATACGTCGTTATGTTTGTCATCTGTTATATAAAGAAAACATTTATACTTGTCAAATGAGAAAGCGAAACGTTTTCGACATTGTTTGAGTGTTATTAATTCGTTCATTCCACATATTTACCGTTCGGCAATTCGATGTTGTAGGTTTTTTTTTCAGGTTCTCCACGAGACGAAGCTCGATATGGAAACCATCGAATAACCTTGCTATAAGGCCTCTACAGCACTTAATGACTTTCGATTGTTATCCCGTCTTCCTCCCTATTTGTTCCAAAGAGTTATGTCTGAAGCTTAAGTGTTTTTCTTTCACTTTTGTAATTACTTAGAAGCGCAGAAACTATGGATCGAATTTTATAAGAACTACATGTGAAAGCACTTCCTTCGTGAACGTGACAGAAGCACAACTATAATAAGCACACTTTTATTCTCGTATCTATATATTCTCCCAGTTGGGTGCTTCAACTCTCATTGCAACACCTATCTCATTATTCAATTTAGGAGTGCCGTGTAATTTATAAAAAAACTCTATAACTCTTCTTCGTCCATGGAGTAGTCTTTGTTACCACAAGTTTCCAGAAACTACTCACAATTTAGATTAATATATATATTCACATTGTTGATATTTTTAGTTAAAATGAAATAACTACTTCCCGAAGAAATAAAGCACAAGCGTTCACGACCAAATCTATGACAATATGGGGCCAGCATTTTCTTACACACGTTTTTTTCGTTAAGTGTGAAACACTAGTTTAATCTTGTTACTATACCATTACTTCATCTTAAGTAACACATACGTCATTTATTAATGATGATTTTAGGTACGAGAAAATAACTTGAACGTGATTTGTAGTAATGCAAGTCGCGGGATCGAGACACGTTACCGGACGTACTCTACCTTTGAGCCGTGGAGATGTTATAATGTGATGTTCAATCCTGCTGTTGGTAAAGAATAGTCCAAGAACTGGCGATGGGTGTTGTTGAATATCTGCCTTCTCTCTAGTCTATCACTTCAATGTTAGAGACTGCTAGCCCATTTTGCCCTTTGTAGAGTAAGTTCCGAAACGAAAGATAACTTACCAGGCAGTCTGCGTATTTTAGCCGTTATTGAATAACATTTTTTCAATAATCATACTTCTCCAAATGCATCTACGAAATGTATTACAAAACTGTTTAGTTAGAAGTTATATTCTGTTTAATTATTACGAAGCTTGGCCAGGTGGTTAGGGCACTCGACTCGCAATCTGAGGGTCGCGGGTTCGAATCTCCGTCACACCAAATATGATTGCCCTTTCAGCCGTGGGGTCGTTATAATGTGGTAAAAGAGTAGCCCAAGAGTTGGCGGTGGGTGGTGATGACTAGCTTCCCTCTAGTCTTGCACTGCTAAATTAGGGACAGCTAGCGCAGATAGCCCTCGTGTAGCTTTGCGCGAACGTCAAAAAACAAACAAACGAAGCGACATGGAACGTAATACTCCTAAAGAAGGCACGAACATAACAAGTTTTTACTGTACTTATTACGTTGGTCTGTCGTACTACACTAAGACATTATGGAGCTGCGTAAAATATTACAAATAGAAATAAGTTATAGTAAAACCATACCAACCAATATCAAAATCTGAAAATTCCTGAATATTAAAAGCAAAGGTGTACGATATAAGAGTAAAGGAACTGGCTAATTAATAGCTTAGGTTCCACCTTCCTCTACGTATGGAGTCTTTGTTGTTGTAAGGTATATTATGATGTAATATTGCGTCAAGTGTTACACGTAACCTTTTTAAATCAGCTTCTTAACCGGCAGTTTGTACAAATATTAGTTATCATTCATATTCTTCAAAAGTCTTGTCTGCAATCGTAAATAATAATTACAGAATTGAGGACAAAATAAATACAATTGTAGACTGGGAATTTTAGAAATAAATACAAGTCTTAAAACAAATCTTGAAAAAGATCTAAACAACTAAACCAACTTAAGCTCCTCCCGCTTGTCTCAAGGTGAATGTTAAAATTATTTCCGGTTCTTTGGTTAAACATACATAAACCTTTGATAGATTGTTCATACACAGTATTCATGATGAAACTTTGTAGAATGGACGTCAACTGCCTGTTGCAGAGAGACAAGTGTAGAGGACGACGTTTCGAAAGTTTTCCGCCTTTCGAAACGTCGACTTCTACACTTCTGTTTTTTACAACAGGCAGTTGACATCCATTCTACAAAGCTTCATCATATATAAACTTGTTTTCAAATCATTTCAGTCTGTATCTGATGATGCCTTTAGTGGCGAAACCACTACAGCTGTCTTTGTTTATCCCTCAATTCTGTAATTATGGAGTTTCACCAAGTACCGACGGTTTCATGTATTAATTCTATTAAACACTAATTTTACAAAATGTACCGGACAATTTGGATGTCTTAGAACCTCGCCGTCATGTTCCGTAGAGCTGTGAATCAATTGTAAAAGAATATTTCATATCAATAGATCGGCCTATCGATTGACATCTGATTAATTGAGACGATAAAAATTCCCATAATTCATTTTAAAAAGACGATATTGAAGACAAATGAGCCAATTAACATAGAATTACAAGACTGCCTTTTTATTGTTATTTATTTTACATTATAAAAGTGAAAACATTATTAAAAAGAAACAATGGTTTATTTGTTAAGTTATTACTGAAAAGTTTCTAGACATCTTAACGTCAAGAGTATGAAAATAGTGCACGGTATAAGTATTAAAAACTACTGCTGTTCTATGTTTCACAACATGACAAGGTGTATTGTGTTTTCCAGTTACAGCACTGTAATTATACGTAACGTATTACTATTTCTATTCACATTATGTATATTTTTCGCGAACTCGAATTAATCCTTAGTTTAAATTATATATTATATTCGCTATCAAATTATCAACTTACGAGTGAAAATGGAGTAAGTAATAAGGACTGTTATCCATTCACAACTATAACGCAATAAGGGACTGTTATCCATTCACAACTATAAGGCAATAAAGACTGTTATCCATTCACAACTATAAGGCAATAAGGACTGTTGTCCATTCACAACTATAAGGCAATAAGGACTGTTATCCATTCACAACTATAACGCAATAAGGGACTGTTATCCATTCACAACTATAAGGCAATAAGGACTGTTATCCATTCACAACTATAAGGCAATAAAGACTGTTATCCATTCACAACTATAAGGCAATAAAGACTGTTATCCATTCACAACTATAAGGCAATAAGGGACTGTTATCCATTCACAACTATAACGCAATAAGGGACTGTTATCCATTCACAACTATAAGGTAATAAGGGACTGTTATCCATTCACAACTATAACGCAATAAGGGACTGTTATCCATTCACAACTATAACGCAATAAGGACTGTTATCCATTCATAACTATAACGCAATAAGGGACTGTTATCCATTCACAACTATAAGGCAATAAGGACTGTTATTCATTCACAACTATAAGGCAATAAGGACTGTTGTCCATTCACAACTATAAGGCAATAAGGACTGTTGTCCATTCACAACTATAAGGCAATTTGAAAATTATCATCCTCCTTGAAATGAATATATGAAATATTACAAAACGTTAATATTATTATAAATTTTGATTTTTATAGATAGAAATAATACATTGTTTGTTTGTTTTTGTAAGACGTTTTAAGGTATAATAAAACCTTATACACTTGCAAGCAATTACACTAACATTAGGGAAATTCTCAAATATCTTTGTTAGGTTTCACTAACATTATACTAAACGTAAAATACGAAAGAATAATGTATTTCCTAAATCTCCGCAGTTCATTTAATATTTTACAAGTACGACACTGGACCTAATCTTATCTAGTCTAACGTGATCCTAAACCCAACCTAATCTAACGCCCCTCAGTGGCACAGCGGTATGTCTGCGGACTTACAACGCTAGAATCCGGGTTTCGATACCCGTGGTTGGCAGAGCACAGATAGCCCATTGTGTAGCTTTGTGCTTAATTGCAAACAAACAAACCTAGCCCTGGATATTACCTTCAAATTTGAAAACTTTATAAACCTACCAAGTAACTCCATAAGTATGAACTTTTACAAAAAAACAGAACAGGACAAAGCACTATTTGTGTAATAACAGTTTTGTTGTTTTCCATATTTTCTCTGCGTTTTTTATAATTTGAGTTAGTCTTTCTGATGTGTCAAATAAAAGTGAAGTTACATGTTTTACTGTATAATCTGTTTTGTTAAATTATGTGTAAAATCTTTTAAGTTTTTATTCTCCCAATATCTCTGAAGAGTAAGATTATTTAATTAACTGAAAATACATGTATTTGTCAGAACTCGTTTCCTGGTTGTTAACTGATTACATAATTTGTTCACACAATTCTGCTAGCTATACTGTACAGCGTAGAAACGTTTTTAAATTAAATTAACTGCTAAATAAGAAGGAACACGTGGTTAATCACAAGAAGATAACTGACAAATACGTACATAAGTTAATTGAAGATTTCAAATGTTCTCATTTACAAGTTATTGAAAACATTTACTTTGGAGTATTAACAAAAGTAGGTAAAAATGTTTAGGTTTATAAAATATGATCAAACAACAATTATGAAGTAGTTTGTTTCATTATATAAACTAGAAGGTGAATTTGTTTTACATTCTATAATTGAAAGCAGAGAGAGGTTATAAATATTGGAAGGTCTCGTAACCAGAATACGTTTTGACACTGTTTCTTCTTCCCTTTGAAGAGTTCCACCAAACATATATAATTTCCTTTAATTTTCTATTGAAGATTTATTTTCGAATAAAGTTTTCTGATGTTATAAAATTCTGTTTAAATAGCCTTTGCGCTTGTTTCTATGTTTCTTACAAACCATGGGTTTTATTTCAAGGAATTTTGGTCAGATAGATGTTTCTAACTGTGTAAAAATATTTACATATGTGAAATATCTCGAGCGATAAACAAAAAAATTAATAAATTGGAATTTTTCGGGCAAATAGTATTTATAATAGTATTTATAAATAATAAATACTATTCATAATAGTATTTATCTAGATTTTGACAGTAAATAGTTATTTGAGGCTGTTTGGTTAATTATTTCATACTCAATGTCTTAACCAATTATTACTCATTCGAGCACGTGACTGATAGCATTACACATGTTCATAAGTTCAGAAAATAAGATGTTTCTAATTGTATAATAGAAACATAAATGCCCATTATTTATTAGAAAATAAGATGTTTCTAATTGTATTATAGAAAACATAAATGCCCATTATTTATTATTACATTGAAAACTTCCCCCTCAAGTTATTCAGATATACAACATTCTGCAAAACGTAAAACTTAAACCACCATTGTTGCTTGAAGAAATAACACACTCGCTTTTCTAAATATATATATATATATACCTATGTGCACAAACCGTAAAGTTTTGTTAATCGATTTAAAACGAACTGGGTAGGAGACCAAGTGATGCTTTAAATATGTACAGTTGTTTGGAGTTAATACAATCACACTGATGAACAACGGGTAAGGACATATACTGTATCTTAGTAGTCTGGTTATAATACATTCGTACACAAGTAGTTATTAAGTATACTGGACTATAAATGGCAGATGAATATATCTTTCGAAGAATGAATTTTTTTCTCTATCTTGGTCTGGAAAAGCTTCGATCATTACTTTTTTACGTGATCCATTTCCTACAGAATGCAAACACGTCGTGCGCAAGACTAGAAACGGTTTTCTTGTGACGTTTTTACTAGAATCTTCGAGCATTATTTTATAAGTTTCAAGTTTCTCTGATGCACGACTCATTTTTTTTGTAACCGTATTAAATCTCAAAGTTACTTTACTTAAGTCGTAAAAATGTTTATAACAAGGTTAAGATAGTTTCCTTCCAATTGTAATGTCATTCGGGTAGTTATCTTCCCCTATTGAAATAAGGCTTTATTTATAGCTAGAATAGCCCGTCAAAAATGACAGGACAAGTACCACCACCCCACCTCCTGGTATACTGTAACCTCACTGTTCATATCTAACTGAAATAAATAAACTTTGCGACATCAAGCTTGACCGTCAAAGAGGCAAACAAGTGCAGTCAAACGTTGGTAAATTCCTCTGTGAGCCAATCAAAATTAAGATCATTCATGAAATGAATTCGTGGTGTATTTATAGAATAATTATTGCTAAAAATGAGTTAGATTAACAACAACTAATGTATATAAAAGCCAGTGCGTTTGGTAACACATCGTTTCAACAATGGCTTTTATGTGATGTTACTTAGCAACAAAAGTATAACCTAATATGGTAGTTAGTCTATGTACTGAAAGTATAAAATGAAATATATAAACAACAAAACTGGAAAAAATATTTGTTGATTTATGAATTTAGAGTCTCCGTTGATTAAATAGGTTTGTTTCTTATTAAAATCGTCGGTGATATAACAGAAAATAGCTTCATTCATAAACGATTTACGTTTAAAATTGAATCGACATTTTTACTTTGATATATTTTATGCACTTGGCTCTAGGCTAGGTGATCCCACACTGCGTCTTTACTTTATTGGCTTATTATACCAACACTCACTACACTTATAAAGATTCATGGCACACACACACCCTAACGGCTCTCCTTGCACTCCCGTCACTAAAATAGTAAGGGGCAGACAGTAATCGAACTATTCTATCTGGATAAATGCATTTTGGCTTTCTTGACTCCTCCTATTTAGAGAAATCAAGCGACACGTGACACACACTGACTTTTATATAGGTTAGATATAATTTATCATGTTGAAAATGTTTCAATAATAATAATACTGCTTTATTATCATTCTAACTGCAGTTTACACACTTAATTTGTAATAACAATAAGTATGTATAACTAACTATTAATGTCTCATTATTAATTTCCTTACAAATGATCACACTAGGTCTTGAAAAGTAAGTTAAAAATACATTTGAACATTTTAAATTAAGTATTTAGATAAAGGTTTAAAGTTTTATATTTCAATAATTTTTTTCTTAATTAGAACATATAGTTTAAGTGTGAATACAATATTGTTTGCTTGTTTTCTTATGAGTTTCGCGCAAAGCTACACGAGGGCTATCTGCGCTAGACGTTTCTAATTTAGCAGTGTAAGACTAGTTATAACCACTTACCACCAACTCTTGGGCTACTCTTTTATC
>NW_013670386.1:59897-68367 GCF_000517525.1 Limulus polyphemus
TGAAAGGGCGAGCATGTTTGGTGTGACGGGGATTCGAACCCGCGACCCGCAGGTATACTAATTTACGATTATTTTATATCGTTTTTTTAAAAGAAATTTTGCTTTTGTGAATTTTTGTAAGTTATACATTTTGTTAGTGTTTTGTTGTTTTTAGCTAAACTGCATTCTTGGATGACAAATTATTAGTATTTATAAAACAAGCTGTTTCGATTAATGAATTAATGTTTAGCTTAATCTTGTAAAACAAATCTCAATTATCTCTTAAGGCATGAATGCATCATAAAACATGGTAATCTAATTTTATATTTCTGGTCTATAGTAGGTTTAGGCTTCTTTTATTACTATTGGATAATTTGGATAGGTTTAAGTTTTTTTTCATAAAGAATGAATTAAATACAAAGGTTTTTTTACAAAATGTGACCTGATTATTCGAGACTTATACGTGGTTACTAAAACAAAGTTTTTATCATCTTAAAGAACTTTAAAACAAATTTTCTGCTAAATTGCATCATAGCTTGTAATGAAATTATGAAACTGAATTATTTAATAAATCAAATGTCGCGAAAGAGCCCTTATTACGATAGATAAAACGCAGCTTTCCTGATTAAATGATAAGAAATACTTAGTAAGTGTCACGATATCAAGAGTTCACCTTATTCTTTTGTTTCGAAGTGCCTGTATGGTTGATAACATATTTAACATGTTTTTTGTTTTCTTTTTGGTTTACTTTAGCCTCGGATTAAAGAAAAAAAAACCTATGCATTCTAGTGTAAAAGAGGAGAAGTAGACTCTAATAAACCTTGTGTTTAGGATAAACTCTCCTATTTCTTTCCACGTATAAAATTTACAAGAAACATAAACACGAGAAAAAACAATAAAGTAAAAATGAAGCATCCGGTATAGTTTATGAAAACAGATTGGTGATATTTATCTGTATGTATAAAAATAACCTATGACATAGGTTCAATAGAGTAATCATGTAAATAATATGCGTAATTTATAAATTACACATTACTCGCTCTAATAACGAAAATACATTTCGGATCTTTTAAGAACGTGTGGCGATTCGTTTCCGTAAAGTAAACATATGCTTGAAAAGATGATGCATTTCCCATGTTATTGTTTAATTTAGCACATGACAACGAGAGTGTGTTTTGAGAAGAAAGTAAACAAACTGAGATTGAGATTTGTGGTTACTGTTAAGTGAGCCTTACACAGTGTTTGCCAACTGACTAGATTGTCAGTTTTTGTAATAATCCATAACTTTGTTGTTGTTTTTTTTTTACTTTGATTTTTCCACATCGGTGGTGGTTTGATTATTCGTAATATGAATATCCTTACCAACGATAACTGTTCGTTACTTTTGTATTAACTATAGCACTTATTTTAACAAAAGTTATAAATGTGGAGGTGGTTTGACGTTTTATCTGATGGATTCGGTGGATCCTGTAGCACTTATTTTAACAAAGTTATAAATGTGGAGGTGGTTTGACGTTTTATCTGTTGGATTTGGTGGATCCTGTAGCACTTATTTTAACAGAATTTATAAATGTGGAGGTGGTTTGGCGTTTTATCTGATGGATTCGGTGGATCATGTAGCACTTATTTTAACAAAGTTATAAATGTGGAGGTGGTTTGACGTTTTATCTGATGGATTCGGTGTATCCTGTAGCACTTACTTTAATAAAATTTATAAATGTGGAGGTGGTTTGACGTTTTATCTGATGGATTCGGTGGATCCTGTAGAATTCCAAATCTCCTTAATGAAAGTTTTACTCTAATACTTCACTTACTTTACTTCTTGAGATAACCATGGCCTTTACTGCATTATTATGAAGCTCACTGTTTAACAGCCTTGTTTTAGATAATTAGCTTTAGAGCCGTATTAACCTGCTTTTAACATCTTTGTTTTTAAAGGACAATGAAAGTCTGAGAATTACACAATGTAACAGGTTTGGTAATTAATAACACATGGATTTAGGAACAGGTTTGATAACTAATAACACATGGATTCAGAAACAGGTTTGGTAACTAATAACACATGGATTCAGAAACAGGTTTGGTAATTAATAACACATGGATTCAGAAACAGGTTTGGTAATTTCTTGCACTTTCCTTCAGATTTCTATCTTTTATATATTTTTTCCTCTCTGACCTTGCGGCTGTTATTTCAACTTGTTCCAATCAATTTTTAATGACTTAGGTACTGTAATCCCCTAATTCCTTAGAGATTGATCGAAGACCAGCCTCTTTCTCACTTCTCAACTCCAGCCGATGTTCCTTACACTTAACTTTATAACTGTCACATCAGTATTGGTATTTTTGTATTTACACCAGCCGATGTTCCTTACACTTAACTTTATAACTGTCACATCAGTATTGGTGTTTTTGTATTTACACCGGCCGATGTTCCTTACATTTAACTTAATAACAGTCACATCAGTATTGGTGTTTTTGTATTTACACTTGTTTAGTATCACGTTATGGTCACATAGTTTAAACAATATCTATGTAACCATAACGTGATATTAAACAAAAAACAGCAATACCTCATGGTAACATCGATGTTGTCATTTTTAAAACTATAGATAACATTACGAGTCTTTAATTCCCATTATAATATTACTAATGAACAACATTATGCTGAATAGTCTTTAATCTTCCACACAGAAAGATATGTATTTATTGAAATAGTTCGTTAAGGAAAGTTCATTTTTCACACACGTGTTAAATAATTTCATTTTTAAAGTTCCTGTTTTCTATCTCTCTGAGTATGCCTTTCACTGCAACATAAAACTTTCCGACTTGAAATATTATGTAACATGGATAGTGCGACACCATTATGAAACGTACTACTTCAAAGCCCCCCAGTGGCACAGCGGTATGTCTGCGGACTTACAACGCTAGAAACCGGGTTTCGATACCCGTGGTGGGCAGAGCACAGATAGCCCTTGTGTAGCTTTGTGCATAATTAAAAAACAAACAAAACAAACAAACAAACTACTTCAAATTAAGAATAAAAAGTTACAAGAAAAACTGGGCTTTCGTAACTTACAAACAACGGTGTGTATATGAACACCATTCAGGAGTATTTTGAAGTTTGTTCCCAAACTGGAGTGATGATTTTCATTAAATTGAAGAGGATATTTTGAATATTTACTAAAATAATCCTAGATAGACTTTTGTTTTTCTCTGTTTAAGGTTTTTTGTGTATTTTTTTCAGTACTAGATGTCATAAATCACGGATATCAAACGTTTATATTTTGTTAATAAAACTTGATACGACCATTACATCTGTGAAAATTACCATTTCCTTCTGCTATTGGATAGTAACGCCCCCTGTAATAAAGGTTAGACCTTATTGATGCTTGACTGATTGAACGAGCAGCACATTGTCTGGTTGTGTGATTCACGTAAATATAGGTAGAGGTCCTTCATTTTTATATTTTCCCAACTTTATAAACTTAGGCTTATAAATATGCAAATTAAACAGTAAGTGACAACTGTAATTCAAACGTCTTCCCTTTAAAAAAAACTGCTGAATACCACATTTGTTTACTTTAGAATCATCTGTCTAAATACTCAGAGGTGTGAAAAGCTAACAGGCTGAAGGTTGATGGTGATTTGTATACAGTTTTGATATTTTAGTAACGTGCACATAAAACCTGGAACCATAGGCACTTCAAAGAATTTAACAGAATGTGTTTTGCATGCTGTCTTTGTAATTCACAACAAGTTTGGAAACGGTATTTTCCATTCTTTTTTTATAACAGTATGAAGCATATGCTTGTAATTGTCAGTGGTTCGACAGTCGTCACGAATTCGTTGTTTCAGATCATCAGTGACCCTTATTTTCCCTATGTACACACGTCCATTAAATTTGGAAGCAACCTTCCGTTAGGACTAATCTTCTTTGTCACATAACAATATTAACTTGAGCTTCTCGTGTTTGAACCATAATCAGTCACATGTCTGAAATGAAAAAAAGCTGCAAATCACACGTGGTTCAAGACTTTTCGGACACCCTGTGCTATGCTGTGATTTTTAGTAATATGGTCCTATACAAACATTATGTGTAAATTTCCGGACACCCCGTACTATGCTGGGTTTTCTTAGTAATATGGTCCTATACAAACATTAGTTATTAATTTTCGGACACTCTGTACTATGCTGGGATTTTTAGTAATATGATCCTACACAAACATTATTTGTAAATTTCCGGACACCCTGTACTATGCTGGGGTTTTTAGTAATATGATCCTACACAAACATTATTTGTAAATTTTCGGACACCCTGTACTGTGCTGTGCTGGTTTTCTTAGTAATATGGTCCTATACAAACATTAGTTATTAATTTTCGGACACTCTGTACTATGCTGGTTTTTTTAGTAATATGGTCCTACACAAACATTGTTTGTAAATTTTCGGACACCCTGTACTATGCTGGGTTTTTTAGTAATATGGTCCTATACAAACATTAGTTGTTAATTTTCGGACACCCTGTACTATGCTGGGATTTTTAGTAATATAGTCCTACACAAACATTAGTTATTAATTTTCGGACACTCTGTTCTATGCTGGATTTTTTAGTAATGTGGTCCTATTCAAACATTATTTGTAAATTTCCGGACACCCTGTACTATGCTGGGATATTAAGTAATATGGTCCTATACAAACATTAGTTGTTAATTTTTGGACACCCTGTACTATGCTCGTTTTTTTTTCTTTCAGTAATATGGTTGTATACAAACATTAGTTGATACTTAAGTAACGTCCTTGGTATTTTTAACACATGTGAATGAAGAAAAATATTTCGGTGGCTGACATTCACAGCTTTAATTCCAATTTCATTGGTCCAGCTTATGTCTCCAAAACTGTTATCGGCGACAGAGTTTCTTCTTGTTTAAGAAACTCGTTGAGAAAATAACATTCCCTCTGTCATTTACACCATAACTAATAGTTGACGATCCAAGAGATATTGACAGTTTGTGACTTCTGTTTGTAAATGTTATTCCACTATCACTTGCAACATCGCTATTAACATAAAGTAGCAATTATTACAATATATAGCATAGCTCTGTTTTATTACAATACTTCTCATGAAAATACTCAGTCGTCTGGTTAATGTCACCAGCAACATCCTAACCCATACTTACTCAGTCGTCTTGTTAATGCCAACAGCAACATCCTAACCTAACCTTACTCAGTCGTCTTGTTAATGTCAAAAAGAACATTCTAGCCTAACCTTACTCAGTCGTCTAGTTAATAAAATCAACATCCTAACCTAACCTTACTCAATCGTCTGATTAATAAAATCAACATCCTAACCTAACCTTACTCAATCGTCTGGCTAATAACATGAACAACATCTTTTCTTGAGGTTCTTTGTTGTTATTAATTTAGGAATGTGCACATTTAAGCATTCCCTAATTACATATATATGTTTGTACTTTAATTAGTCAGCCCTAAACATGTAAAAGATTTAACAATGTATTAGGTTACAGATTGATATCATATTTTGATCACAATTCGTATATGATTATTTTGTCAATTTTTATAAGTTGCTAGAGATTAGTGTCAACGCAATAAAAAAAAAATTGAACAAAACTCAGTTTTATAAATAATTCATAGTTATTGCGAGTTTACGATAAAGACATATACTATGCTTATACTTAAAGTACGAGTATAACGAGTACAAGTTCTTATAGATGACGTTCCACCGCGCTCTAGTTGTCACGTGACTTGCTGATTTCCATATTTCAAATTGTTTTAAAATAACGTGCTCAACCCTATAGAATATTACAGAAGTACGAAAGTAATCTTCGATGTTATAGTTCGGTTCGCTCTTCTAATTGGAGGACTGCAGACTATCACATCTATTTTTATGCCATTTGTTAAATAATGTCCATACATAGCTTTTCAAAAATCAAAACCCACATGCAAGTCCATTGAAAGTTAAAATGTTATCATGTGCTGCCATACCGATTAACTCAAAAGTCCCGATTTTCCTTTATGTGGGTATGGAATGTTGAAATATCTGCTGATACAGGTTGTTGAGGCATATTGAGAGTTATATAATTCATATAAACACACATGCAAGTCCATGGAAAGTTACAATTTTATCACGTGCTGCCATACCGATTAACTCAAAAGTCCCGATTTTCCTTTATGTGGGTATGGAATGTTGATATATCTGCTGACACAGGTTGTTGAGGCATATTGAGAGTTATATAATTCATAGAAACACACGCACAAAATGAAATTAACCAAAATGACCGAAACTGTAGGTGTAGACTTATTGAAAGAGAAGGAGTCCAGTTTGGCCCCCTCGTGCAAGGTGTCCGAGCTTCCTACACGGAACAGTCCTACAAATATTTAAATACGAGTTTGCGTTACTCGTAGAAAATTACTATTCTCCACGACATTTCAGCTTTAATCCCATCACTGGGTTGTCATGACGATCGTCTGTTGTATTTATTTAGACTAGTATTTGAAAGATATTTAAAAGACTTACCACTCAGTCACATTACACTAGGTTTCGTTTACGATTAGATACCAAGTTCCTTTCATATTGATACTTTGAGAAGTTTTGATATTCTCTTTGCTTTGGGTATTACGGTACTCTTCAAAATGTATTGTAATAATCCTAATAGATTAACAGTTGTATTGATTTACAGTAAAATCACCAAGCCTACATCGTGCCAGAACTGTACAAGACATTTTTTATTAATAATAGTTTCACGGTAAAATAATCACAATATAAATTATCCCTATTTTAGCCTATTTCTGCCACAACACCACCAAGTTCCAATGATTATAATTATATTTTGTATATCGTCTGAAACTTTAAACTCACTATACGTCTTTTCAAAAATCCAATAAATGTCTTATGACTCTAATAAGAGAATCCCTGCCTTATTAATTAGTGTTTTAATAGCACAAACGATAGATTGGAAAATTTAAAATGTTGAAAACATGTCATGAACGTTTTGGCAAATCTTTCGTTCCCAAGAGTTAAAAATAAATTCGAACGTAAATTAGTTTTCTATACTACAGGAATGTATCTCTAATTGTAATAAAATGTGAAATGTAATATTCTTGCAACTTGTAACAAATAAACGATTACAAGAAACGTTTGATTAAACGGGTTACAAGAAAAACAATTGTTTGAACCCGTAACATAAGCTTCGAGGTTGATTTTTTTTAGGTTTATTTAAAGCTTTTCAGAACATTAGGCTACTGATAAGTAACCTTTAATTTCCTAAGAAAAGTTATAATGAATTTGGTGTTTGGAATCCAGAAAACTAGTATTTTTAAGGTTATCTTGCAAATACAGAATTGATTCACTGAAAACTCCACGTACTTCGCAAAGTTTCATAATCTGGGTTAACGTTCAGACATTCCAAACCAAAACCTTAATGATAGTTATAATGCACGTTGCGAGTTCTCCGAGGTGATTGAAAGCATAGTTCAAACTATGATGGGAAGCTATAGACATTCGTGTAAATAGTTTAGAAATGCCGCTATAATGTCGTGATTAATCTTAATTTCCTACCGGCTTATAATTCCAAAATAACATTAACAACTGGATAACAGTTCCAGCTTCACGTAAGTAATCGTATAACGTTGCTATACTTTGTTCACATGTATATATATACATGATCCTGCTAGAAATAGATTAAGAAAAGTTTTCTTCTTCAAACATTATACAAAAGTCATTGAGAAATCATCCATAGTGATTTTTTTCTATTTAACATTAATAATTCTCACTGTAAGTAAAAGACTACACAGTTTTAGAAACGTTCCACAGCATCTTAAACATTAAACAAACGAAAAGCATAAAGTTCCAATTGATACTAAAAGTAGACCTTAACACATAGATATTAGATTAGGATTAGCGAAATTCATTTTTCATCTGTCATCTTTCTATTAGAAACAGCCGTTGGCTTTCGAGAGTTTGTTTACAAGTCTTCAACTGGAAATCACTGTTAAATCTTGTTAAGGGTGCCAGAAGATAAAGATACAGTAACTTTTTGGTCGGGACTCTATTTCCTAATCATATTTATCAAATTGTGAATGACTACATTGTTCTGGATTTGGTTGAGTAGATTCGAAGGCTGCTGCTGTGCGAGATTTTCTGCTTCTATTATATCATTTGATCCTACATCTTTCAATCCAGCTTAATGGATATCCTTCCTCGGAAAGGTTGTAAACAATTCCTCCACACACGTGGCTGTATTCCATTCTCGAAACACCAGTGGGGACACTTTACTGCATTAGCACAAGCAAATCGTTCTTGTATGTGATTAAGTCTATTTTTACGTTTATTGTGTTTAGTTACTTGTATGTGATTAGGTCTCTGTTTACGTTTATTGTGTTTAGTTACTTGTATGTGATTAGGTCTCTGTTTACGTTTATTGTGTTTAGTTACTTGTATGTGATTAGGTCTCTGTTTACGTTTATTGTGTTT
>NW_013670386.1:69010-73747 GCF_000517525.1 Limulus polyphemus
CTTGTATTGACAGAATTACCGCATCTTAATTCAATTAAGATACTTGTGATAATATTAGACGTTGCGCTCAGTATCAAACCATACTCAAGAACACCAAGATAGAGCACCTCAGTTCTTGTATTGACAGAATTACCGCATCTTAATTCAATTAAAATATTTGTGATAATATTAGACGTTGCGCTCAGTATCAGACCATACTCCAGAAAACCAAGATAGAGCACCTCAGTTCTTGTATTGACAGAATTACCACATCTTAATTCAATTAAAATATTTGTGATAATATTAGACGTTGCGCTCAGTATCAGACCATACTCCAGAAAATCAAGATAGAGCCTCTCAGTTCTTGTATTGACAGAATTACCACATCTTAATTCAATTAAAATACTTGTGATAATATTAGACATTGCGCTCAGTATCAGACCATACTCCAGTTTGAATAAGGCTGCAATTTAACAACAATTCTTCTAGCATCTTATTAAGTTTATCTTATGCAATGTTTAGGTTACTTTAACAGCCAAAGGTGGTTAAACCAGATTGTACGTAGAGTTCTGAATGAAATATCTAGTTAACTTAATTTCACCCTAAAGGCCTAAAGGTTAAACCAGATTGTAGGTAGAGTTCTGAATGAGATATCTAGTTAACTTAATTTCACCCCAAAGGCCTAAACGGTTAAATCAGATTGTAGGTAGAGTTCTGAATGAAATATCTAGTTAACGTAATTTCACCCCAAAGACCTAAACGAAGGTTAAGGCTTGTTTTATGTTGTAACATGATTTTTTAGGCAGTTAACAATCGTAATAGAAGTTCTTATATAACAAATGATAAATCGGTATTACATACCAAAAGCATTAAAAATAAATAAATGTAAAAATGTACTAGCGACGGTTGTATAACGCATCAAAAACACTCTCTTTAAGTTGTATAACGCATCAAAAACACTCTCTTTAAGTTGTATAACGCATCAAAAACATCTATTTAAGTTGTATAACGCATCACAAACGCTAGCTTTAAGTTGTATAACGCATCTCAAAACGCTCGCTTTAAGTTGTATAACGCATCTCAAACGCTCGCTTTAAGTTGTATAACGCATCAAAAACACTCTCTTTAAGTTGTATAACGCATCACAAACATTCGCTTTAAGTTGTATAACGCATCACAAACGCTCGCTTTAACATATTCCGCACAGGAAGCTATTTTTTTGAATCCGTACTCTAGAGACAAGGTAGCTAGTTCGTAGTATCTACTGCCAATTCTTGGACTGCCCATGTTTGGTTTAATAGTGGTATTTCACCATCTTTTCCTATCGAACACCCACGCCCCCTAATGGTGGAGATTGTTTTCTGGGATTCACAGTCCGAGCACACTAGGTACTTTAACATGCCAAGCTCTCGTAAAAAGCACACACATATAATGGATTTAAATCAATAAACTTAGAAGTAATGTGATTGGTATTTTTTTTCTAGTTTTACATTAAACAAACAATAATTATAAAAAAGCTGAAATACTGCAAGATAAGGTATTGTTTGTAAACCGACTGAACGTACTAAGTTTGGTAGTTTAAAAAAGGTAGAAAAAATATCCATACGAGAAATTATTCTAACTGTAGTTTCTTTGTGCTTCATTTAGTATCCTGCACTATATGTAATTATCTCAATTAAAAATTAAAATCATACTCCGTTGCATCTCTCAACACTAAATAATTATAAATTTTAGCTAACAAGTATAATATAATATGCAATTTCTAGAATTTTTTCATACAGGGGTTAATACTAGAAAAATAACGTGGATTTCTCTATAAGATTTAACATTTGTGGGAAAAATGATCAAAATATCGATATCTTACAAGAAATTAGAAAAATAAATATCTCATTTACATGAAGAAAAACACAACAAGCGTTACTGAAGAAAAAAGTAAAGTGTGAAAGTGCCGAACTTTATTATGACTTGCAGATATTCATAGTTTAAAAAATAACTACTTTTTACAAACAGATTAGTCTGCTAAGCTAAGTAATTTATGGACCTCTTGGTAATTAGATGATTCTCGCTTCTGTTATCATTAAACAGAAGTTTGTTCTTTGAACGACGTTGAGTGATGCACTAAGGGTAGTGATATCTAAATTTACATAAACACATGGAAGTTACCGAATATATTTCCCTAATTCTCTCTTCTTATAAACTGTCTAGACATTATTTTTCATATCTAATATTTCAAAGACGAACAAAAGTGAGAATGATGAAAGTGAAAGATGAGACGTGTTCTAACCCTTAGGTTGAGTAGATTTTTCCTTTCACACACATAATTTTTCTTGTAATATTTTAAAGATGTTATTTACGTTTTGTTTCAACCGTGAAGATAAATGAAATGATTGCGTATATTTTCTTGTTTGTTATTGATGTTATTTAAACACCCATTTTTCATACTTCGCCCCGAATTTAGTCTGTAACATCCACTAAATGCTATTTAAATTTAAACAATATGTTTCAACGTTTATATTACCACGCCATGTGTTTAACTTTTTCATTACTTTATCAACAAATTACATTTAAACGTATAAATACATATATGTGTAAAAGTGTTCATAATACTTGTATGTATATGTTTATTGTCACTTTAACATAAGTTCTACCAGGGTTTGCATAAGTGTTAGAATAATTGCAGTGTTGATTCCTTTCATGATATCCTACACCCATGTATGTTCGGCAGATATCCAAAGAGCTAACTTTCATCCCAGCATCGTTCTTATTTTTCAAAGTATTACTTCCTCATTAGAAGCCTACAATCAAACCGGAGAGACATTATTGTTTTCGTAAATGTGGAGTAAATTATTAGAATTATATACAAGCAGATGTGTTTATTATTACATTTGACAACATTGTTTCTTAAACTATAGCTGTTTCAATGAATTATTTCACAAACACTGCTTGATACTGCATTCTTTTGAACTTCGTATACATTGTTTATTACACTATACACTTCGGATACAACATTGTTTATTACACTATACACTTCGGATACATTGTTTATTACACTATACACTTCGGATACAACATTGTTTCTTACACTATACACTTCGGATACATTGTTTATTACACTATACACTTCGGATACAACATTGTTTCTTACACTATACACTTCGGATACATCATTTGTGGTGTTTTATGAGTTGGTAGAGTACAAAAATTAATGTATCCTGAAAAGTATTCGAAGATGTAAAAGTGTAATAATTACTCAGCCACGTTGATACACCCAGCGTTGAGAAATGATTTAGGCACACTTTCAACAAATATTCAGATCCAGCCAGGTTTAAGTTTTGTACTTTGTTTCTGTGTTTTTGTTACAAACCTCGCACTGTTCAATGTGTTACAGTCGAAATTTCATACAATATAATCAAACTTTTAAGTATTTTAAAATAACATTGGAGCTAAGCCCAATTTACAAAGTAGTAGTTGTTGATAGTTTGTCATGATGTATTTCTTGTATTATTTTTACACGTCACTTTAGCATAAAAATAATTTGTGAACTCTTAATTTTCTTGAAGTTGCTCTAATTCAATATTGAAGCAAAATTACAAATACCAGCTACAAAGCTTGTGAGTGAGAGAGAGATTAGTTACAATGACATTGTTTAGTTCGTGTCAGTATTGATACATTTAGTACACAATAATGTCTAGATTAAGCCTAACATGTACAACATAAGTGAGAAACTACCCACATTTTAACCTTCAAATTAACTTTGAAACTAGCTGAAAGTTCCAAGTTAAAATTAGATTATATTATTGTTGGCTTCTAATTGGCAAAGTGATGAAATATATTATAGCGAAAAAAATAGATTACTTATTCGAAAGTAGTTTAGAGCAAAATGTATAAACAGTGTGTTTTTATGTTTACCCTACCTAGAATTATACAATAAATCATAACCTTATATTAAATTAAGTACATGTCTATCATAAACTCACGCTAACCACAATTTTTATTCCGTTGCCACTGACTTCAAGCAACTGAGAAAAAAAAAATGAAAATTATTATCAAAATATAATGATATTTATCTGTGCCCTAATACATTGTTTATCCCTTTCCTTGTTTAGGGTTGCCTAATAAAAAGTAAAAACATACATATAATTAGGACACTTTTAAAACGTGTACATTCCGAAAGATAATTAAGTACATCAACAAACCTCAAGAAAATATTTTGTTGGTTTTATTAACCAGATGATTGAGTAAGGTTAGGATAGGATATTGCTGTGGATATTAAATAGACGACTACGTAAGGTTAGGTTAGAATGTTTCTATTAACATTAACCAGATGACTATTAGGGTTAGGTTAGAATGTTTCTGTTGACACTAACCAGTGACTAGTAGGGTTAGGTTAGAATGTTGCTATTCAAATTAACTAGACAATTGAGTACGGTTAGGTTAAAATGTTCCTGTTGACATTAACTAGACGAATGAGTAAGATAAGGTTAAAATGTTGCTGTTCACATTAACTAGATGACTGAGTAAGGTTAGGTTAGAATGTTTCTATTAACATTAACCAGATGACTATTAGGGTTAGGTTAGAATGTTTCTGTTGACACTAACCAGTTGACTGAGCAAGGTTAGGTTAGAATGTTGCTATTCAAATTAACTAGACAATTGAGTACGGTTAGGTTAAAATGTTCCTGTTGACATTAACTAGACGAATGAGTAAGATAAGGTTAAAATGTTGCTGTTCACATTAACTAGATGACTGAGTAAGGT
>NW_013670386.1:74313-81259 GCF_000517525.1 Limulus polyphemus
TGTTTATTACACTATACACTTCGGATACAACATTGTTTATTACACTATACACTTCGGATACAACATTGTTTATTACACTATACACTTCGGATACAACATTGTTTATTACACTGTACAGTTCGGATACAACATTGTTTATTACACTATACACTTCGTATACAACATTGTTTATTACACTACACACTTCGGATACAACATTGTTTATTACACTATACACTACGGATACAACATTGTTTATTACACTATACACTACGGATACTACATTGTTTATTACACTATACACTTCGGATACAACATTATTTATTACACTATACACTTCGGATACAACATTGTTTATTACACTATACACTACGGATACAACATTGTTTATTACACTATACACTTCGGATACAACATTGTTTATTACACTATACACTTCGGATACAACATTGTTTATTACACTATACACTTCGGATACAACATTGTTTATTACACTATATACTTCGTATACACCATCACTACTAGAGTATCAAAACTGTGTAGAAGTCACCATCAATACTAGAGTATCAAAACTGTGTAGAAGTCACCATCAATACTAGAGTATCAAGACTGTATACCAGTCACCATCAATACTAGAGTATCAAGACTGTATACAAGTCACCATCAATACTATAGTATCAAAACTGTATACCAGTCACCATCAATACTATAGTATCAAAACTGTGTACAAGTCACCATCACTACTAGAGTATCAAAACTGTATACAAGTCACCATCAATACTAGAGTATCAAAACTGTATACAAGTCACCATCAATACCAGAGTATCAAAACTGTATACAAGTCACCATCAATACTAGAATATCACAACTGTTTACAACTTATCATCAATACTAGAGTATCACAACTGTTTACAACTTATCATCAATACTAGAGTATCACAACTGTTTACAACTTATCATCAATACTAGAGTATCAAAACTGTGTAGAAGTCACCATCAATACTAGAGTATCAAAACTGTGTAGAAGTCACCATCAATACTAGAGTATCAAAACTGTATACAAGTCACCATCAATACTGGAGTAGATATATTTAAACAATTTATCAATATGCCTTTTAAAAATTTCATTTGTAATCCACACGAACGAGTTTTTAGCTGAAACCCTTTTTCGTCAACTGTTGTTTAAGCTGAAACCCTTGTTGTTTAAGATATTTATTAGTTTGTCTGTTTATATATACAGTAAATATTTTATGGGGATGATGTTTACCCAATCAAGTGTTATATATATTAGTGTATTGGTTGTTTATAATGAAAATATGTTGTACTGAATGATTTCTTTTCGAATACTGTTTCAAACTGCTGCTTATAAAGAAAATATATTTCCAGTTTTATCCACACAAATTAGCATGTAAATACTATCATTCCATTCTTCACTTACCGTCTAATTTACATATTTATAAGTCTAAGTTTACAACGTTTGCTAAACATATTAGTATTTATAGAACAAGATCCTGTATTTATATGAATCTCATATCTGGACCACAAGAGTGTTCCATCAGTCAAGTGTCAACATTACTTAGAAATTTATTGTAGAGGGCGTTTCTATCCTTTCGCTGTTTGTTTCTTGCCAAGCACGAGGCTACCCAATGATTTATTTGTGCCTTTCTCACCCAAGTATCGCAACCCGATTTTAAACGTGATAAGCCCTCAGACTAGCTCTGAACTACCGGCTTATCATTGTTACAGATGTAATGATAATAGAAATTCAATATATTATTTTTTAACAATCCTAAGTGTTTGATATCGTTATTTATGTTTCCAATACTAAAAAGAATACTGTTCAAAGATAAGCAAATGGAGAAGAAAGACAAAAAAAACGTTAAAATATATAAAGCAGTCTATTCACTAGAGACAATACAACGCTTGTATTTTAGTAAGTATTCATAATGTGCTTATAAATTTAACAACGAAAATTAGATTGGTTTTCATACATAGTTAATGTTATGCTTTCGAAAATTGATCACAAAATATTCATACACTTAGATCATAAAAATGTCTTCAGATCAGGTTTCGGAGTTTCCAAGACAGTGATATTCCTTGTAGTTAACAACATTGGAAAGAAAAGGAATATGAATCAACTAGGGTCCTAAGGGTCATTTGGAAAATGACCAGCAAAAAGTCATACCCCCAGCCGTGGTAGACAAAGTATGGCATCTTATAACAGATGAGAACCCACGAACACAAAGGCCACTAGTAAAAACCTGTCACGAGCTCCTGGCAACAATATTCAATATATCAAGAAGGATCTCAGTCGCACAACGAGATCAACAGAGTATAGGATCAAAATTAAGATTTCCAGTCAAACCTCCTATTCCATACTTCAAACATCTGGAGAGCGAAACCAGGTGTTCAATATATTCTGTTCAAAGACATGTCGATCAAGTCGTCGAAGGAAGCGCCCTTTGAAGTGTAGGACTGTTGAAACAGATGCTGTGAAACCTCCACAAGACTGATTATTGAAAGCTTTCGAGGAGAGGTGATGTTATTTGGACATAACAGCTTTACAACAACTTTAGCAATTGAAAGTACCAACGGCTAACTTTTCTACTTGGATAATCTGATTTAACCGCTACAACTATAAAGCTGTTGCGAATCTAAAATGTGGAGTATGATTTTTATGTTTTGGTAACCGAACACGAATAATTTACCAGTATATTTATAATCAGTCAAGCTAACGAACGGACCAGGCTCTTTATTACTGTTATATAACTTCTCAAAAACTGGCCACAGACATGAAAACAAAATCTGGCATTACAAACGATAAGTTAACGATTAAATCTTAAATTTTGATTTCAAAAGGTTTAGAAAACGTGCCAGTTGTGCTGCTATATAAGGTAGAAATATTGTTTTAAAACGGATTTTTCTCCCAAGTATGCGTGAAATCGATACGTAGCGGGAACAAACTAGATTGTACCATTGTGTTTTCAAGGTACATAATGATGACTCAGCACAGAATATTTAATTCTATAATAAAAGAAAACATATCAAACGTAATGAAACGTTTTTGAATCAGTTAAGTATTTTTGTTTCGAAAGATATATAAATCATAAACAAGAAATAAACCCTGTTTCAGTATATCAAAAAAAAAGGTAAATAAAGAAAAGAAAGCGATACATTCAAAACGTCTAGTTTATCTTAAGCTATATCCACCAAATTAGGCCCGGCATGGCCATGTGGTTAGGACGCTCGACTCGTAATCTGAGGGTCGCGGGTTCGAATCCCCGTCACACTAAACACGCCAACTTCCGCCTTTGCCTGGTCCCAAGTCCAGGATGAGAAAGGAGGAAAGTTGGGCGCCGAGCTAGCCCGTAAAAACCAACCTGCTACAAGTAACTGCAACAACAACTTTCTGTTGGTGAGGTGTTGTTACGGCCCTATGCTCCACTGGGAGTTTACAGGAATAACAACAACAAATATCCACCAAATTACAAAGCTAAATTCAATTTATTTCTTGACACTCTACTCCATAGGCCAAAAGATACACTTACTTTAACACGTTTTCATTGTTAAATTTCTAAAATATAAATTCAAAATGTAAACTTTGAAATAATTTGAAATGATATAAGAGTGTATATCAGTGTTTCAATTTTAATGTGTGTTTAGGAGTATGGAGTAAAGAAATACCTATAATTTATCTTTACAATTTGGTGAATATAGGTTTAGATAGAGTAGACGTTTGGAACGTTTCGTGTGTTGTTTTTCTAATGCTACAAGGAATCAAATATATTTGGGTCAGAGAAGCGATTAATAAGAATGAAACAGCATAAATACTTCTCGGTTTCTAAAACATATAAGACCTACTTAACAATGTAAAACTCTCATGTGTTTTTATTTATTTGTTTGAAACTAACAGTAATAGAGTTTTAAAAATATCTTTTTAGTTTATTAAGTATGTGTGTTTTTAGTTAAGAGTAATAAGGAGTTTTTAAAATATTTCAAAGTTATTTTTATTTTGTTTCATTTATATAATATATGCAACAATACTAATTTAAATTTGATATATGCTGAAAATAGAAATAATAATAATAACGTTAGAATTAATAAAATGACTTTAACTCAATGTTTTAGTTAGGTAAGCCTCGTTTCATTGGTGAATAAAAAGCAAATATAACAGTAAATATAGAAATGAAAAACATTGTTTCATATAGAGCTATCTTCGTTTTGAGCTGGTACTTCGAGGAAGACAGTTATTGACACATCACCCACCGCCAATATTTGGGTTCGAATTGGTCGTCAGGGACGCTTGCTCTGAATCCTCTGATTCGCAGTCTGGACTTACTAATCACTGGACTGTGCCTGGTTCCTAGGTAAAAGGTGTAAATATACTATTGATAAGTTGCAGTGTTTACATAAAACTTTAACCGCGTTTTGTGGGTTTCTTAAATACCCCCAAATGACTACTTTCACACATTTTGGGCCAGGCGTTTCTTATTGAAGGATCACGACACTCACGCCCTAGTTATCTACAGGTAACTAATGATCTTCTTCTCTTTCTAGGTATCATTAATAACACAGTTTCTAATTTCTTGTTTGAGATTGAATGCTCTCATGAAAATATTAATTTGACAAATAACACCTTCGACATTTATTTCTGGTTCTGGTTCGCTGAAAGACATTTTATTGCTGGTATGACTGAAGTCTTAACACAAGGAGTCGTGAGTGAACTCTGCTTCATATAATCTTCACGTCTGAACAATTTACAGAATATTTTGAACTGAAAAGGGTAAAGTTTATGGAAGTTCATATATATGTATAACGTCACATAAAAAGTCGTTACTGGACTTCAACAGGTAGAAAAAACGGTTACTGAGGGATAAAACGAAAAACTCGTACGAAATTCTTTGTCTCAGTTCTTATTTCATTGAAATATGTACCAGAGCTATTAAGCTCTTACTGAACTATTTATATAAATATGAAACATTAAGCGTTTTAAGTAATTTATGTTGTAGAACATTAACCCAAGACAGATACAAATAACGAGTGTCTATGGAATAATGGGTCTAAATTAAAACAGAAACAATTTAAGTTTGGGATCTGTCTCAAAATAACGAAGTTTTATAAACAGCTTACACACTATTGATTGCAATAATTGTTAATAGGCGAGTAAATTAGCACTGTAAAACAATAATGAATTAAATATCCCAACACGTTATAACGATATCGGTATTGCGATATATATATATACTTGTATATAAATCTTAGGCTATTACAATTTAAACGTAAAAACGAAAACAATCTTCAATAAAACTTGATGTATAAGAATGTACATACAAGTAAAAAGGAATTGTAAGAAAAACGTGTTATGAAAGCTTCGTTTTAACAACTTAATTTTAATAATTAAAAACACTTTTTTTAAAATAATTTTATGATTTATATGACGGCGCGAATGCTGGAAGATAAGACTTATGTCTTAAGTTCGTTTAGTGAAATAAAACAATGTTACTATAGCTCTGTCCATATCAAGTAAGATGTTACTATAGCTATGTCCTTATCAAGTAAGATGTTACTATAGCTATGTCCTTGTCATGTATGATGTTACTATAATTCTGACTTAGTCAAGTAAGATGTTACTATAGCTATGTCATTGTCATGTATGATGTTACTATAGCTATGTCTTAGTCAAGTAAGATGTTACTATAGCTATGTCTTAGTCAAGTAAGATGTTACTATAGCTCTGTACTTGTCAAGTAAGATGTTACTATAGCAATGTCCTTGTCATGTATGATGTTACTCTAGTTCTGTCCATGTCATGTATGATGTTACTATAGCTATGTCATTGTCATGTATGATGTTACTATAGCTATGTCTTAGTCAAGTAAGATGTTACTATAGCTCTGTACTTGTCATGTATGATGTTATTATAGCAATGTCCTTGTCATGTATGATGTTACTCTAGTTCTGTCCATGTCATGTATGATGTTACTATAGCTATGTCATTGTCATGTATGATGTTACTATAGTTTTGTACTTGTCAAGTAAGATGTTACTATAGTTCTGTCTTAGTCAAGTAAGATGTTATTATAGCTCTGTCCTTGTCAAGTAAGATGTTACTATAGCTCTGTACTTGTCAAGTATGATGTTACTATAGTTCTGTACTTGTCAAGTATGATGTTACTATAGTTCTGTACTTGTCAAGTATGATGTTACTATAGTTCTGTACTTGTCAAGTATGATGTTACTATAGTTCTGTCTTAGTCAAGTATGATGTTACTATAGTTCTGTCTTAGTCAAGTATAATGTTACTATAGTTCTGTCTTAGTCAAGTATGATGTTACTATAGTTCTGTCTTAGTCAAGTATGATGTTACTATAGTTCTGTCCTTGTCAAGTAAGATGTTACTATAGCTCTGTCCATGTCAAGTAAGATGTTACTATAGCTATGTCCTTGTCATGTATGATGTTACTATAACTCTGTTCTTGTCATGTATGATGTTACTATAGCTCTGTTCTTGTCATGTATGATGTTACTATAGCTCTGTCCTTGTCATGTATGATGTTACTATAGCTCGGTCCTTATCATGTATGATGTTACTATAGCTCGGTCCTTATCATGTATGACGTTACTATAGCTCTGTCCTTATCATGTATGATGTTACTATAGCTCTGTCCTTGTCATGTTAGATGTTACTATAGCTCTACTTGTCATATAAGATGTTACTATAGCTCTACTTGTCATGTAAGATGTTACTATAGCTCTGTCCTTGTCAAGTAAGATGTTACTATAACTCTACTTGTCATGTAAGATGTTACTATAGCTCTTCTTGTCATGTAAGATGTTACTATAGCTCTACTTGTCATGTAAGATGTTACTATAGCTCTACTTGTCATGTATGATGTTACTATAGCTCTACTTGTCATGTAAGATGTTACTATAGCTCTACTTGTCATGTATGATGTTACTATAGCTC
>NW_013670387.1:0-15276 GCF_000517525.1 Limulus polyphemus
ATGAGGTGTTTGAACTCATGCATGACTCTTCATTATTATTCTAATATGAGGTGTTTGAACTCATGCATGACTCTCCATGATTCTTCTGAAGTGAGGTGTTTGAACTCATGCATGACTCTTCATTATTATTCTAATACACATTAGAATAATAATGAAGAGTCATGCATGAGTTCAAACACCTCAAGGTGTTTGAACTCATGCATGACTCTTCATTATTATTCTAATGTGAGGTGTTTGAATTCATGCACCACTCTTCACTCACCAAACACAAGTGATCAATAGTATGTGTTTAAACGACCCAAATGCTTGAATCTCTACGTTACTATTTCTGTTAGTAGAAAAACTGATAGGTTGAAAAATCGTTACTTTCTGTTTTTCTAATGCTATAGTACCTTTTTAACAAGAAAGGTAAAAACCATTAAATATTTAGCAAATAACAACAATATTCTAAACCTAAACTTCATCATAAAACATCTTATTATATTAGCTAACCAGTGGGCCTATAGACCACATTTACGAGGACTACTATAATACAAATTTAATGCTTGAATTACTATTTTGCTCTTCGGTTTAATGATCAATGCCACTGTAGTGCAAATGTAATTTCTTAAACCAACTTACGAACGGTAATTAGTAGGCCTATTTATTCACTTGCTCTAATGTAAATCAAAGCGAAATTTGGGGTCCGGTTTCGGCGAATCCCCGTAAAAGTGTTTTCGCGAAATACCCGGGTTCCCTAAATGGTTGGGTGAAAAGTTTTACTTTTGTGCAATCCTCGGGGCCGAGACGATTCGTTTGGTACCGTTTAGAAGCTGGTAAATCCAGCAGTTTAGGAGAAACTAGGCTAAGATTTAAATGTAAAATGTTATAACATGATTCATAATTAAATATAAATTCATCATAGCAGATTACGCTGCACTTTATAATCAAACTTAGATCCAGGATAACGTATTCAGCACTATGCGTGTTTTGTTATGAATTTCAGGTGTAGTTTTAATCCATTACAATTCAGGAAGCGGTAGTGCACAGTGTGAAGACTGGGCATACGTTCAGTAGGGTGTTTACCTCTTGATAAAGCTGTAAAGTGAAACGTTGGGGAAATAAATAATATTCACTGGATACTGACTGTTTGTCTTTATTAAACCTTATTACATTCATGTCAAGCTGGGCATTGCCTAGTGGTTAACGTGCTCGAACGGTGAATGTGAGGGTTCTCGGTCCGTCGACCTCAAAAATAAGCTCCGCACTTTCGGGCCGTGAACGCACTGCCAGAGTGACAGTCAAACTCCACTACTCGGTCAGACAATTAAGAATAGTCTTAAGAATTGGCGGTGGGTGCTGACTTTCTTCTAGTCTATCAGTTAAACATTAGAGATGGTTATGCGCAAATAACGCTTCGAGTCTTGCGCGATAGTTCTGAAATAGAGAAATACACGCATGTTGTGTAATCAGTCGAATGTGAGATTCATATAATAAGATTCAGTGTCTGTCTGTGTTTCACGTAAAGCGAGCATGTTTGGTGTGACGAGGATTCGAACCTGCGACCCTCAGATTGCGAGTCAAGCGCCCTAACCACCTGGCCATGCTGGGCCGTTGAGTATATACGTAGCTTATGAAATGAAATTGGAAGACGTGAACTTACAAATTAGAATTATAAATATAAAAATGTGGTGTTACCAAAGTATACAACATTTTTGTATCAGACTGCACAATTTTATATATATATATGTATACACACAATAAACTAAGGGATTTTATTATGTGGATGTTTGTTGGTATTAGGTGATAAAGCAAGTATGGACAAAAAATGCCTTTAATAAAGTGAGAGAAAAATGATTAACTAATCATTAGCCAATATGAATATTTTGATATGTCAGCAAAAGCATTCTTCGCTCCCGTTTCCTTGTGTATATTAGTACCCGCAGAAATATGTTATTGCTCCGGTGAACATTTCTTCGTTTCCTTCCCCAATAACTTATCAACAGACATATTTTATGAACTCGGGGAGATTGTGACTGGAATCGTACGTCTAGTTTAGCATATTGCATTTTCGGATACCGAATAAGGCAATATTCATCTCGCTTTGCGGTCCAGTCTGCCTGTCGCGTTTCATTTCAGTTTCGCGGCTGGTTTCAACGGGTAAGGGGAGGAGATATATCCGTGTTTTAGCTCTGTACGTTTAGATGCTATAAACGCAATAACGTCATGTGGATATTGCTTTTAATGAACGCACAGTAGTTAAACGGTTGAATGTTTACGATGAAAGTTGAACGCAGGGTTCTAGTATTTATTTATTTTTTAGTTGAGTACTTACATACGTATGTAGCCTTAATCGGATTTTAAACTGCATTGCACAAGAAACTCTAGAGCGTGTCCTTTCGTCGATCTACTTTGTATGATGCACAGTACAAATGAACTATTGAGTGTATATGTTTGTTTGTTTGAATTTCGCGCAAAGCTACACGAGGGCTATCTGCGCTAGCCGTTCCTAATTTAGCAGTGTAAGACTAGAGGGAAGGCAGCTAGTTATCACCACCCACCGCCAACTCTTGAGCTACTCTTTTACCAACGAATAGTGGGATTGATTGTCACATTATAACGCCCCCACGGCTGAAAGGACTTCTATGCATACTTTGGCTTTGACAACTATATTTGCAGCTAAGTTAGCACTAGAAATTCTAATAACTCTCTTCGCTCCGAAAATCACAACTGCAGAAAGAAAACGAAAGCCCAAACCGAAGAAAACCCTTCTAAGTACGTTCACTTTCGTGTATATTTTTCCAAAATTAAAAGACATTTGTAAATACATTTACAAAATACATATCAAACCAAGCTTTATGAACTGTTATAAAACTATATAAATAGGAAAAACAAAACGTAGAAATTTATCTGTGTATATATATATATACACATATATATAATATAACGGTATGTTTTCTGCGTTACATTATAAGGCACTATATAATTATGCGACTCCCAGCGGTAAATAAAATTTGAAGTAAATGTTTTTGATTATTTCCTTATCTGATACACGTGTCTATAGATAAAATATTGAATCAAAATAATATTGATTTTCCATCCATTTGAAGTGAAAGTTTCAACACAATTTCATTTGGATTTATGTACAAACACAAAACTTGACAACATAACATCCACGCGACGTAAAACGTGCATTAAAATAACGAAAATAAAGAGAGTTTACAAAAGTGTCACTAAAGTTAGTTTTAATAATAAAACCCTTCAGGTTCTCTTCCGATTCCAGTGGAAGCACCTTTGAAAACCTTAGAACCTATTAAAACCCTTCAGGTTCTCTTCCGATTCCAGTGGAAGCACTTTTGAGAAACCTGGAAGCTATTAAAACCCTTCAGGTTCTCTTCCGATTCCAGTGGAAGCACCTTTGAAAACCTCAGAAGCTATTAAAACCCTCCAGGTCCTCTTCAGATTCCAGTGGAAGCACCTTTGAGAAACCTGGAAGCAATGAAGTAGTCATACGAACAAGCCAATTTGAATATTGGACCAAAATATAAAAAAAAATGCAACATGAATTTGTGATGGACATGCCCTTTTGTCTTAAATGTTCTGATAAAACGACGTAAATTATAACACATTGGTTTGCATTTCGTACAAAACTACACGAGGGCTATCTGCGCTAGCGGTCCCTAAGTTAGCAGTGAAAGACTAGAGGGAAGGCAGCTAGTCACACCACCCAGTGCCAACTCTTGGGCTACTCTTTTACCAACGACTAGTGGGATTACCAGTCACTTTATAACGTCCCCACGGCTGAAAGTGCGAGCATTTTTGATGGGGCGGGAATTCGAACCCGCGACCCTCAGTTTGCATAAATCATTACATCAGACATTATTTAAAAATCGGGTAAAACATATTATGTTAACTGAAGACAATGAATGATCGTCATAAATATACTGAAGACAACGAATGATCGTCATAAATATACTGAAGACAACGAATGATCGTCATAAGTATACTGAAGACAACGAATGGTCGTCATAAATATACTGAAGATAATGATGGTTGTCATAAATATACTGAAGATAATGAATGGTCGTCATAAATATACTGAAAATAATGAATGGTCGTCATAAGTATACTGATGATAATGAATGGTCGTCATAAGTATACTGAAGGCAATGAATGGTCGTCATAAGTATACTGAAGACAATGAATGGTCGTCATAAGTATACTGAAGACAATGAATGGTCGTCATAAATATACTGAAGACAATGAATGGTCATCATAAATATACTGAAGACAATTAATGGTCGTCATAAATATACTGAAGACAATGAATGGTCGTCATAAATATACTGAAGACAATGAATGGTACTCATAGATATACTGAAGATAATGAATGCTCGTCATAAATATACTGAAGACAATGAATGGTCGTCATAAATATTTCAAAACTCGATTTGTTCGTCTGTGCTCTGGCCATCGCGGGTATCGAAACCCGATTTTTAGCATTAAAAGCCATCAGGCTTGCTGCTGAACTATGGTTTTACAACATGTATAATTAGGCGGGGTATGTCGTTATTATACGTGTTTATAAGCGATACTGATTCACAAACAACATTAGCGTTACTGTGGTGTGAAATACATAAAGATGAGACGCATATTTTCACACATATTACAAGCAGACATTGGAGCTCAATACATAATCTGAGATGAAAATATCAAACAACATAGTTTACAAAATGAAGTTCAAATACAAATGGGAAAATTATTTTTCCTATTCTGTATTATATTGATTCGTATTGATCAGGTTATTTTTCATAGGTTTGTCTTTACATTAACAATTACAACAAAACAAATTCACATAGTAACAACTACTGCAAGTCGCAGGTTGTAACCAATACTGCTCAAGTAAACGTACAAAACATTCCAAATGGCCCGGCATGGCCAGGTGGTTAGGGCGCCCGACTCGCAATCTGCAGGTCGCGGATTCGAATCCCCGTCCCACTAAATATACATTCAGACGTGGGGGGGCGTTATAATGTGGCAGCCAATCTTACTGATCGTTGGTAAAAGAGAAGTCCAACAGTTGGCGGTGGGTGGTGATGACTAGCTGCCTTCCCTCTAGACTTTCACTCTAAATTAGGGACGGTTAGCGCAGATAGCCCTCGTGTGGCTTTGCGCGAAATTCATAACAAACAAACCACTCCAAATATTTCATGTGTTATTAATACTGCCCAATTTTAATTACAGTAAAACCTCCCTATCACACAAATAATTTATTTACTATTATTGATGCGGTAACTACTAATGTCCAGTTTTTAACTATGGTAAAATTTCCCTATTAAACCAAATGAATGTTCTATTAATTGACATTGTCATTAGTAACGCTCAGCGTTAATTGTAGTAAAAAAAATGACCAAATTCATGAATCACTAGCACTGTCACAGCTTATGTCCAGTTTTTAACTATGGTAAAATTTCCCTATTAAACCAAATGAATGTTCTATTAATTGACATTGTCATTAGTAACGCTCAGCGTTAATTGTTGTAAAAAAAATGACCAAATTCATGAATCACTAGCACTGTCACAGCTTATGTCCAGTTTTTAACTATGGTAAAACTTCCCTATTAAACCAATAGAATGTTCTATTAATTGACATTGTCATTACTAACGTTCAGTTTTTAACTAAGATAAAATTTCCCTCTGACAATAAATAATTCGCGTATTGCCAATACTGTCCGACTATTAGTGATCACACCAAAACTTCTCATTTCACCAAATTTCATATCGCTTTTAAAGCTCAGTTTTAAGTCGGTCCGACTTAGGCAAATTTTCAATATGCTCCTTCCCTTGTACACAAAATGGTAGGAATTCAAACTAAATCAAATGAGAAATTAAAAAAAACATTTAACATGTAACTACCGCACCATTTCACAGTCTTATACGATTACAAGTGTCACTTATATTGATCTCATTGAGGCAAAAATCAGTGTTTGTGCTTGCTTACTCCAAGGCCAATCACTGTGCAATTTCATGCTCGATCTAAGCTGTTTCCAGCCCAACCGATCTTGTTTGTGTTATGGTTGACCTCAGACAAATTTTCATCGATCTCAGTTTGAAAAAGAAAAATATTTCTCCACTGTAGCAACGGTAATGGACAAAGTAAGCAGAATTTTCAATGCGACAAAGATGTTGGAAAACGAACAGTGCTAAACCGTTCTTCTACATGTATTTCAATAAGCTTTCGAGAGCCATTTCAGAAACAACTCTTCGTGATTTGGCCTGCAATTCCTCACATTGTTCTGCTCTGTTGTACTGGCATCAAGGACAATTTTCCAATACATCATAACGTTCGCGAACAAAGACAAACAGTCTTGAGAATTAGCTTTTCAAGCTATCGCAAATTTGGTGGCCAACAGTGACTTTACACGATGGACAGTGGAATTGTTATCAGCACTAAAATATTTAATTCTACTGTTAGTGCAGCCTTTGTGGCAAGTAAAAGCCATATTCTTCACACCAAATACTGTCTACCTCATTTGAATTAGCAACACCTACAACTAACGCTGCTGGAAGTTTACATATTTGTCTACTACATGGTCAACTAGCACCTACAATATTTACAATTGCCGCAACAAGTAATATTTTTGACGCCACATTGTCCGTTTATCTTAGAAACCTTCACTATTTACACTACGTTCACAAATGTTGGTGTTAGCGACATACACGTTAGCCTAATTTGTTTGTTTGTATTTAAGCACGAAGCTACACAATAGGCTATCTGTGCTCTGCCCAACACGGGTATCAAAACCCGGTTTTTAGATGTGTAAGTCAACTGGGGAGTAGCCTACTATAACTTGGCTTGGTTGCTACGCCATTTGATTAAACCAATTTAGAGATGCACGTGTTTCAGCAAGTACTCTGAACTCATTTTTGACAAGTTAGCAATACAGTAAAGGAAAATGCATCGAACTGTTTTCCTGTAATTGTTGAAACCTCCATTCCAAAGATGAATATGTTGAGGATCATACATAGTTCATCATAACTTTTGTAAGCGAAATTAACTTTTTTATTTCATGAGCGAATCTGCTGTTTTATCGAAAATTTTCCAGTGATTTCCATTCTTCTGCAAGTTTCCTTACGTCGACCAATGTCCTTTTGTTTATTGTAGTTGTGGTATAGCTCAAGATCGCCATCAAACACCTCCTAGTGAGGTTAATTTCGCACAGCAATTCGTGCAGTACCACATGATTATAGAAAAAAAACTACAAACTGGCAAGATTAGCAGTGATTGTTTTCGCTTCTGTAAGCAACTATCTTTCACTCGTTCCTGTGAGGATGTTGTCAACTTCAATGGATGCAGAGAGCTGTATATTTCTCCTAGCGGTAATCGGAGTGGCAGGAACAGAATCGATTCCACTTTTCCATCTCAGGCCACTCAGTGGCTCCACAGTTACCAATAAATAGTGGGATTGACCGTATAATTATAACGCCCCCACGGTTAAAAGGGGCGAGCATGTTCGGTGACGAGATTGTATGTAGAGTGCCCTAACCACCAGGCCACGCCAAGCCTCTCTGAACCAAATCGAAATACATTATACTGCGTTGTACACGGTGCACGGTTGCATCGTTCAACACGAGATTCATAGAGCATACACTGCTTAGTACAAAACTAATAGGGCCCGGCATGGCCAGGTGGTTGGGGCACTCGACTCGCAATCTGTGGATCGCGGGTTCGAATGCCCGTTCAACCAAACATGCTCGCCCTTTCAACCGTGGGGGACGTTATAATGTGACGAACAATCCCACTATTCGTTGGTAAAAGAGTAGCCCACGAGTTGGCGGTGGGTGGTGATGATTAGCTGCCTTCCCTCTAGTCTTACACTGCTAAATTAGGGACGGCTAGCGCAGATAGCCCTCGTGTAGCTTTGCGCAAAATCCATAACAAACAAAACTACTCTTTCGGATTTTAGTCTCCCATTTTTTTTCTTTTTGAATACCACTTTTTTGATGTGTCGCGTTGCCTTTCTTTTCAACTATTGATCAGCCATGAATACTTTCACTGTTTAGCCATTTCTGCATTTGTACTTGTATCTTATATCTATGGTTTGTTTATAGTTAAGCACAAAGCTAACACGATGGGCTATATGTGCTCTGACCACCACGGGTATCGAAACCCGGTTTCTAGCGTTGTAAGTCCGCAGACATACTGCTGTTCCACTGGGGGGCTATATTTATGGTAAAGCCACTAAAGGCTATCTAACTTTGGGCTACCGACGAAAGGGAAGCCAGCCAGTCAGCAACAACCTACTACCCAACATCCACGCTAAGGGATTGACTGTCACTGTTACTAAGTGCTCGCTGCTTAAAGTGTGGGAAATATTTTGTAGCATCGAAAAGAGTCGGACCCGGTTCGACATCTCCAAAATTCACAGCTCCACTACAGGGCCGACTCCCGCCCGCCATTTTTGGGCTATTATTGTTTTTCTACTGTCACTTTTTGTGAGTTATATTACACTTTTACAGATTTGTATTTTTTGAACATACTGTTTATTATTCGTGCTTCGTTAAAACAAATTTGTAGTCTGTAAAGCTTGCTCTTCGATTATATATATAGCAGTAACCTAGTTTCCAATTTTTAGTTAAGAAAATGAACGCTCCGGCCACCTTCTCCCACTGGCTACCGCCAACGAAAGTGCTCAACTAGGGGAAGCATAACAAAAAGTGTGATATCATAGAGGTACAGCGACATTGATAATAAACTTGGCGGGAACATTATTTATATTTTTAGGCCTTTTATTTGCTGGTCTATGCAATTACCTACTTCGTCTATCTATGAACACCAGCTACTATTTAAATACACAGCTTTTCAAATAAACTAAATACCTAAGTTCGATTAAGACATATTTTTTAGACTACTGAAAGCTTCAAAATGTTTTGTGCAACCCGAAATAAACGGCTAAAGTACCAAAGCTTCTTAAACATTGTGTAATATAATTAAATCAAGTGCAAGTGATGAATAATCAAAGTTCTACAATATATATTTCACAATATTTGTTTGCAAGTGTAAAAAAAGAAAAAGTTTTGAAAGTATGATGGCTTCAGAAACGACACTCGCTTTGAAAAGTATGAATATTTTGAGCTTGAAAAACAAACAAACAAAAACACCCTATAATACGTATTAATAGCTTTAAGAATGAATAATCGTAAGTATAAACAATCATTATCAGATGGACTAAATGAAACAAGAAATTATGAAAAACTTAAAAGTTTTATTTCCGATATTCGCACAAAGCTTCGCAAGAGCTATCTGCTCTAGCCGTCTCTGGTTTTGAACTGATATACTAAAGAGGGAAGGCAGCCAACAATACCCACCGACAACTCTTGGGCTACTGTTGTCTGGCCAAAGAGTGTGATTTGACCATCAACCACATAACGCACCCACGACTTCAAAGCACGATTTCTTTTTGCGGTAACGGGACACGAACCATAGACTCACAGATATTCAGTTAGGCTCGCTACCCACTGGGCCACGCCCGGCCCACGTACAGTCTTTGCGTAAGCTCATATTTAAGAAACTGTTTCAGACGATCTATAAAAATCATACAAGATTTATATGTACGTGTGCATTTATATATAAAAATACATACAAAAAATTGCGCGGGCAAGAGAGATACGAATAACGTTAAGAAGTTTGTGATTTAAATTTGTATTTAAAATCTTACTGGATGAATAAGCTACACAAAGCCAAATCCGACAACAATATTCATTTTGTTTTTCTCGTTATGGCAAGAAAGTCAGTGTTTTATGTAAATACAGCATTTTGAAAAGAAGCAGGGGGTCACTTTAATCTTGTCTCCATTAAACACAAGTCTTTCCTCTGCAACAAAACTAGCATTGAACTGGTGTTTCAACAGTTATGGCTCCTTCGGTTGGATGAAAAACGTAGAGGAACGAAGTACTGAAACGCTACTTTTTTCTGTCAGAGAGTCTCATGTTAACATCTTTTGAAGTCGTCATGGCAACGCCATTTCAGAGACAATGCCGACTTCCTTTCTTGAATAATTTGCGTGCCCTTTGGCCAACGTTGTCATCATGGAAAACAATTGCTGTCTGCTCTTTTTTTGCTTTATTATTATTTTGTTGTCTTTTTATTCCCGCTAGCAAGTGATCGATGGTTTTCGTCCAGATTAGGAACCATAAGTCAAAATGCTTTTATAAATTTCCGAGGCATTGTTAAGGCCATTTTCAACAGTTGTTAAATTGTTTCCTTGTCTCTGTACACTGAACATTCATTTTTTTTCTCTACACAACAAAGTTAAATTATTTTATGTGATTTAGTTTAAAACGTTTGAGTTTAACAATCGAACACATGAACATGTTTCACGTCGGTTCGCTGAAAAACACGTGCGTTATAATATAACAAAACGCGCATATTACACTTATTTTAGACAGTTCGGAACTGAAATTCACAACATTATACAAAATGACGTAATATATGGCATACAAAACAAGTCTTGTATTTAAGTTTACGCTTTATATTTTCACCGTAGTTCACTTTTCACAATTGCAATGTTCGATTCGAATACAGCACGCCCGAGTTGAACATCTTAATGTTCAGTTCAAAAAAACCTCAGATTCAGCCTCCAACACAACATTCTCTATATTAAACATTATTCAGCTCAACACCTCAGGTTCAGACACCAACACATCATTTTCTATATTAAACATTATTCAGCTCAACACCTCAGTTTCAGACACCAACACAACACACTAAATATTAAACATTGTTCAGCTCAACACCTCAGGTTCAGACACCAACACAACGCTCACTATATTAAACATTATTCAGCTCAAAACCTCAGGTTCAGATTCCAACACAACACATTCTATATTAAACATTGTTCAGCTCAAAATCTCAGGTTCTGATTCCAACACAACACTTTATATTAAATATTATTCAGCTAAATATCTCAAATTCAGACTCCAACAACACACACTATATTAAACATGGTGCAGCTCAACACCTCAGATTTAGACTCCAACACAATACGTTCTATATGAAACATTTTAATGTTCAGTTGAAAATATCTCAGATCTAGAGTCCAACATAATAATTTCAAGATGAAACATTTTAACACTCAATTCTAGATATTTCCCACTTACATTCTAATGTAACACACTGTATAGATAAAATATTTTAATGTCCAGTTTTAAACATTCCAGATTTTGATTCCAACATAACACGCTCTACAGATAAAAATATTTTACTGTTCAGTTTTAAACATTTCAGATTTTGATTCCAACATAACACGCTCTACAGATAAAAATATTTTAATGTTCAGTTTTAAACATTCCAGATTTTGATTCCAACATAACACGCTCTACGGGTAAAATATTTTACTGTTCAGTTTTAAACATTCCAGATTTTGATTCCAACATAACGCGCTCTACAGATAAAAATATTTTAATGTTCAGTTTTAGATATCTCAAATATAGATTCCAATACGCTATAGATGAGACATTTTAGTGTATATGGTTTAGTTGTACCATATGTATTTAAATCGACCACAAAACGCCATAGATGAATTATTATGATATAGTTTTATTTAAACGAATACGTTAAGTCTACCCATTAGTTAATGTACCGTGATATTTACGCTTTCATAATTTTGAATTTGTTACTCTAGTTATAAAAGTGGTAATACTTAATCTACTATTCAATTAATTACGAGAAAATGCAGCCGAAATGCCTCGTTTTTTGTCTAAATCGCGAGATTTTTAATGAATTTAAAACGCTTTAAACAAGAAGCAACTTTCTCTATTCCACCAATAATCAACCCAAAGTTTTACTAACAGACTCTTCCTTTACTTTTTTCGTCGAATACCCTAAAGACGAGGCACACAGCGGAAGGTAAACAATCCTCTTTGAGTATCTGTTCTTTACTTCCAAAGAGTTCGATGAGATCTATGTTTAGCTTTTATTACTCTATCGGTTAGGCCTAAAAATCAATACTTCACGCGCCTTCTTGAGATAGGAACAGTGAATTAACGTTAAGCCACTACAGTTTTTTTTTTTTAAATATCAATAGGCTATTAGGGTATGTGATAAAACATTAAACAGTATTTTAAAATGTTTACTTTCTGTTTGTTTGTTTTAAAGCACAAAGGTACACAATAGGTTATCTGTGCTCTGCCCACCGCGGGTATCGAAAAACCTGATTTTTAGAGTCACAAGCCCAAAGACATACCTCTGATCCCCGAAGGGAGGCAGAATGTTTACACCAGAGTCACTGGGAAACAGAAATATGGTTAAGCATCCGGTTTCTCAGACATTACAACCCAAAATCTATTGCGACGAAACTAAGCATATCTCCAAGTAATGTTAGCAAGATAACAAACAACATTTCTATACGACACCGTATCTAAGCAAGTCAAAGGGCAAGAAAATTTTTATACGACACCGTATCTAAGCAGGTCAAAGGGCAAGAAAATTTTTATACGACACCGTATCTAAGCAGGTCAAAGGGCAGGAAAATTTTTATACGATACCGTATCTAAGCAGGTCAAAGGGCAAGAAAATTCTTTGGTGCAGCATTTGAGGAGTGGGTTTGTCTTATTGTGTGCAGTTTCTTCGGTCATCTTTCTCTTGGAACAGACATTAATTTTGAGGTATGGCTCGAAGCTCGTAAGCCTTTATTAACACCAGATCCTCCCTGCCCTTTGACCTGCTTAGATATGGTGTCGTATAAAAATTTTCCTGCCCTTTGACCTGCTTAGATACGGTGTCGTATAAAAATTTTTTTGCCCTTTGACCTGCTTAGATACGGTGTCGTAAAAAGAAATTTGTATTCCTTTCTTCCAGATTTACCAAGAATTAATTTATCTTAAGATTATGTAGCTTTTCCGTTACCAAGAGTTCCGCTATCTACTTTTGACGTCACTACATTGACTGAAGTTTTCCAAAAAATCGTTCTTCCTTCACACCAACATCAAAAATTTCTATGAACCATTGCTATTTTTTTTTACTAGTTTCATTTCCTAAGTTTGTGAGTCATCTTCTACATTCTATTCAACATTACTTTCCAAAAATATTTTCACTTGCTGTATAATGTCGCCTTTAACGTTTCTTCCAAGTTTTATCTTAATTACTTTGATCGCTCTCTTTGACGTCATATTCCAAATTTTTAACGATTTTCCTGGTTTACCACCCTCGACGTGACGCCACTTCCAAGATGTCCTCCACGTTATCGCGTCACAAGTAATTAAATATATTTTGCAACCCAGATGATTGAAACAATGATGTAGCTTCAAATGGACACCGGCTACAAATATATGCCAACTAATCTAGCAGAATTAACAACTAATATGAAGGATAAACTAAATAATCCACACAAAAATCATAATACTGGTGACTACTACAGTACCAAAAGTAGAGCTCTGTTTTTTTCTTTCAGAAATCTGCTTTCAGTATTTATTTGTTTGTTTTAGCGCAAAGATACACAATAGGCTATCTGGGCTCTGCTTACAGTGGGTATCGAACATCGAATATAATTGTTGCAAAGCCGTTCGTTTTAACGCAAAAATACACAATAGGCTATCTGGGCTCTGCTTACAGCGGGTATCGAACATCGAATATAATTGTTGCAAAGTCGTTCGTTTTAACGCAAAAATACACAATAAGCTATCTGAGCTCTGCTTACAGCGGTATCGAACATCGAATTTTAGTGTTGTAATCTGCGAGACCTACCGGTGAGCCGAACAATATAAAACTGATATATTATTAACGTTGCACCACAAATTTCGATAATGATAACAATCCTAAACGAGGAGTTCATAATAATAATTGTCAAATAAGAACAAATTGTATGCAGATAATTATTACGAGCCCCAATACATTAAAAATGTTACAATATTATAAACTGTTTGTTTATTTGTAATTAAAAAACAAAGCTACACAATGGGATATCTGTGCTCTGTCCACCACGGGTGTCGAAGCTCGGTTTCTAGCGTTGTAAGTCCGTAGACATACCGCAGTGCCACTGGAAGGGGGGGGCATTCTAAACTGATGGCTATGTAGAATATATTCGTAAGTATAAGTTAGAATGTGACTGCAATTTTTAGTAAGTCTAGTGCACCTCAACTCATATTTTCTCATCTTGTATTACGTGATCTTAACCTAAAATAAATAAATAATAATACATCAGTTTTAAGGCTTTTCCCGTATTTCCTGTAGTTTGCACGTCAACATCAGATGTTTAAGCTCACGAACATAATGAACTTGCATGTTTGTGCGTGGAATCTTGCTAATATGTTTTCATAAGCTTAATTAGCATCTGTAAATTAAATAACAAAGCGAGACTGCACGATAACAGTAGTGTACATGGCTTGTATAACAGCTCCAAAAGATACGAGATTAATGACACAAATTTAGTAAAATATCCTCTGAAACGTGAACGTGCCGGACTATAAAGTATTACGTTGTCAGATGATCGAAAGTAAATTACCATACGATTACTTTATTATCAAAAGAAATGTTTTAGATAGCATTCATATATTAAACACACACACACAACGATTCCACATATCCTACTTTAAATTACAAATTTTCAGTTTACACGTTTTCTGATATAACTTTTTACACTGGCGGATACATTTAACGCGAACACTTAACAATTAAGTCTGGTAATTTCTACGTTAATTTCACCCATGTGATTCATATTTAACACATTAAATGTCGATGATATTAAATATTCATAACCTGTATATAGTCACGTCACAGTTTCATACTAAATAACTTGAATATTAATTTCTTCGAAAGGTAAGCCGAAGCCCGCCTGGAGGGACCACTCGCACGACTATACAGTAATGTGTTGTCTGTCAGTCTGCAGACATAAAATGACATAAGGGACGCTTAACGTTGCAATCTGTACTTTCGTGGTGTCAGTAAAACGTGCGCATGCCATGAATCATGAGAAGAATTATGCACTGTTATATCTGTTACTCTTGTTTTGGTTTTATTTATTCTTGAAGCAGATAATTTTCAGGTACTCTGCCAAAGTACATCTAGTAATATAAATACAGTCCCTTCATGTGACAATTTCAGGCTAAACGCTTTTAAAGAAAAAACCCGAACAACTTATGTATCAAAACAAAACATTTATTAAAAGAAATAGTCTCCATTCTTATCGATGATGCTTTTCCATCTTACAATCAGGTTGTTAATGCCCTGATTAAAGAAATCAATTGACTTTGAAGCTAAGAACATGTCGACGTCCTCTTTAACACCTTCCACTTTTGCCC
>NW_013670387.1:16022-18821 GCF_000517525.1 Limulus polyphemus
GACTCAACAAGCGTCTTCAGAGCATCAATATCCATTCCAACATGCCGGTTCCTGCCATCACAGTTTTTAAGGCTAAAGTCACCTGAAACAAATTTGCCGAACCATCGTTGATACTTACGAAAGTTCAAAACATTTCCATAAACTTCTTTGATATTCTTTGTGGGTACAGAGGCGTCGTAGTGTGCCATCACTATAAGAGATTAGAGTATACTAAACTTTACACATTATATAGGCTACACTAACGTGATGTTTAGGCGGTTCGTTTAACTGTTATACGTGACGTACGTTTTTTTGGGGGTGGTGGTTAATGAAAGTGTTCCAAAACGCGACATTGATTTCTTGACGACCTAATAAATACAGTCCCGTCACGTCACAATTTCACACTAAAAAACTTGAATATTCATAATATGAATACAGTGTCTTCGCGTCACAGTTTCACACTAAACATCTTGTATAATCATAATATAAATACAGTGTCTTCGCGTCACAGTTTCACACTAAAGATCCTTGTATATTCATAATATAAATACAGTGTCTTCGCGTCACAGTTTCACACTAAACACCTTGTATATTCATAATATAAATACAATGTCTTCGCGTCACAGTTTCACACTAAACACCTTGTATATTCATAATATAAATACAGTGTCTTCGCGTCACAGTTCCACACTAAACACCTTGTATATTCATAATATAAATATAGTGTCTTCGCGTCACAGTTTTACGCTACACAAGTTATGCCTTCGTGATCCACAATGTACATCCAATGCTTTAATATTATGGTTTTTACACTAAAGAAATTACTTTCATAATATAAATACAGTGTCTTCGCGTCACAGTTTTACGCTACACAAGTTATGCCTTCGTAATCCACAATGTACATCCAATACTCTAATATTATGGTTTTTACACTAAAGAAATTACTTTCATAATATAAATACAATTACTTCACCTCACAGTTTTACGTTACACAAGTTATGCCTTCGTAATCCACAATGTACATCCAATACTCTAATATTATGGTTTTTACACTAAAGAAATTACTTTCATAATATAAATACAATTACTTCACCTCACAGTTCTACAATAAATAACTTACGCCTTCAGAATTCTAGTCTATATCCAGTCCTCTTCTTACATTCTGGTTTTACACTAAACAAATTAAACTTTTATGATTTAAGTACAATACCCTTACGTTAAAGCTCCACGTAAAACAGGTTCAAAACTCATAAAAAAATGTTCAAAATACATCTAAACATCTTTACGTTAAAACTTCAGTAAACAATTTAAACCCACGTATTAGTAATGGCGTCCTCTAAAATTGTAATCCAGCCTCAATTCTCTCACTTTTTTAATTTCACATTTGAAATTTCACACTAACAGTATATATAGATACAGTCCGAACCCTATAAATAAAACAATAACCGCTTCAATCCACACTCACACGTATATTAAGTTTATCTTAAGTCCTCGATATTTCTATAGTAAATACTAGAAACGGAAACAGCTCCTCCCCTTCTCTGCAACGTTTGTATAAAACAGACAAGAACAATCAGCCAAGACATTAAGAAACAAGTCAACTTGCGCCTTCGAAAGAAATTACTAGCGCCCGATAAATATCCTGTATTTTCTTTCGATTGTTAATAAAAACAGGTAGTGTTTTTTGGGGTTTTTCAATGGAATATGGTAATCAGGGCCGTGCGCAAGAAGTTAAACTTGACTGCTAATTGTTAGCATCCATCACTCAGAATTCGCTGGCTTGATTATCGTAATCTATTGTATGGTAAATGGAAAACTGCCCGACGATGTACATGGTGTATTTCGTTTTAGGATTTTTTGCAAGAGAATGGGGATAGAAAAGCCCCTGAAATAGGGCACAGTTTCAGTATTTTTAAAATGTTCGTATATACTTTTGACTTTAATCTTGAAGCCACAAGTACTCAATCAGTTAAATGAGCCAATTATTACTTTCTACAAAGCAGGGTATGCAATTAGCATTAACGAGGTCATTAGGAATTTAATAACAAAACAAAGGAGGGGGACATTAGTTAACACTAGCGTATAGCCCATCAAAAATGACGAGGCAAGTACTCCCACCCCCACTTCATAGTATACCCTAACCTCATATTTCATAGCTAACTGAAATAAATAAACTTTGCGAAATCAAGCTTGACAACAAAGAGGCAGAAACGTGCAGTCGAGGCAATCAAACGTCGATAAATTCCTTTGTGAGCCAATCAAAATTAAGAAAATTCATGAAATGAATTCGTGGCGTATTCGTAGAATAATTATTGGTAAAAATCAGTTAGATTAACAACTTCTAATATATAGAAAACCCAATGCATTTTGATAACACTACGTTATGTCAAGTCGCTTAGTAACAAAAATATAACCTAATATTGTTGTTAGTCTATGCACTGAAAATATAAAATGAAACGTATAGACAACAAAACTGGAAAAACATTTGTTGATTTCTTAATTAAGACTCTCCGTTGATTAAAAATGTTTTATTTTATGATTATAAACGTTGGTGATACAACAGAAAATACCTTAATTCAGAGACGATTTATATTTAAAATTGATTCCATATTTCTACTTTTATTAAAAATTTTATGCAATTGGCTTTAGGCTAGGTGATCTCGTACTACATCTTAACTTAAGGCTTATTATACCAACACTCATTACATTTATAAGGTTTCACGGCACCCCTCCCCCTCCTCACGGCGCCTTTGCATCCCCGTCATTAAAATTGTAATGGGTAGACAGTATTCGAACTATTCTATCTGGATAAATACATTT
>NW_013670387.1:19786-22293 GCF_000517525.1 Limulus polyphemus
CACGAAATTCAAACCAAACCAATATACATATTAAGCTAACAGTAAAAAACAATTTTTATGATAAAAGTAGAATGATAGAAAATAAACTATAAAAGTAATAAAATTAGATATATTAAACCTTTCAACCAATACTGTTAATTAAGGTGACAAAAAAGAAATAACAGAATATATCTTACTTTTTACGGATCACAAAACACTAGCTGTCGGTTTCAAGTACTGTTGCTGATTTAATGTTGTTCTTGTTTGTTATTAAGCACAAAGCTACGCAAAGGGCTATCTGTGCTCTGCCCACGGGTATCGAAACCCGGTTTCTAGCGGTATAAGCCCGCAGACATACCGATGTACCACTGGGGAGGAGTTGCCAATTTAATAGTTGTTGAACAATGTATTTATCAATATAATCACGTACAAGTGAAGCTTTATATAGTCCTCCCTAAACACGTCTTGTGACCAATGACAATCCATTAAACTCCGACAGGGTAACTTTAGATGACCGTGGCATCCGAGATACATTACTACGACTTATATTACACTTTAGACATGGATTCAAGTAGCAGGACATTATCGAGAGCAAAGTTAAAAACTAATGTTTTATGACGATACAAAATAATAAATGAGATGACTACCTGAGTGTTAAACATGCTACCTATGAAGGTGTATCTAACACAACTACTCCCTCTTTAACTAGCTATTTAACCAAACACACGGAGCAGGCACCATGCAGCAAGAAATAAAGTTAAATCTTCCCTTAAAGCCGAAATGTAAACGCTATATGCTCCGAGAATGTCCAATAATAAAATTCAGACTTCGAAAGGACAGTTACAGCAATCGTTAATATGGCAGATGTAAATTAACTAATGACGTAACGTCATACTTTACACGGAACTCTTATATAGCTAGTATTAATTACACATCAATAGAGCTTAAACTGACAAGAGGTAAAAACCAGTGGTGGTCAACACACTAAAGTGGTTCACACTAAACAATTAAAGTGTATATATATTTGAAGGTTGTGATATTCTGTTAACCCTCTAAAACCAAACCCTGTAGCACAAATATTGTTGAATTTCCCACAGAATTTAATGAATTTTTGTTTACGATGAAATAGAAGAAATCTCATTTGTGAAAAATGAGAGTTCAATTATGAGAACTCTATCCACGAAGTATTATAATGTTCAACATATTCTATTACATCAAATAAATTGTAATTAGTAAACATTCGCTGATGTTGACCGAAAGGCTTTGGTTTTGTTTCGAATTTCGCGCAAAGCTACACGAGGGCTATCTGCACTAGCCGTCTCTAATTTAGCAGTGAAACCCACGGCTGAAAGGTCGAGCATGTTTGATGGGACGGGGTTTCGAACCCGCGACCCTCAGATTGCGAGTCAAGCGCCCTAACCACCTGGGGTGAGAGACTAGATAGACGTATTATTACATATTCTTCTTCGCCTTCAATCGAAAGCTCTTAGAATTGTAATATAATTTATTCAGAATATTTGTATTTGGAAATAAAATTGCCACAATCTCAAAGTTGAAAGTGTTAGTTTCATTGATGTTGCTATCTGTGCTCTGCCCACCACGGGTATCGAAACCCGGTTTCTAGCGTTGTAAGTCCGCAGACATACCGCTGTGCCACTGGGGGGCAGTTTCATTGAAACTTTGAGTCTAAATGTTTGATTAATGATATCGTCCTTTGCTCTCGGTGAAATGACCTATCTAAAACGAATATTACCAAATCAACATACGACGAAATCTATTACAATGTACTAATATTATCGTTCACAGCGAGGGCACTTAACTGATGAAAGAACGCATTTTAATCTCTGTCAGTAAGAACGCAAGAAAACAATATATTTAACAAGTGTTAAAAAGCAATTTTTGAGGAGATGCGACATGAATTATCTGTTGTGAATTGGGCAGCTGAGTTATTTGGAGACACTGATCAGATGTGGAAAGTTTTTAAAGATAAAGTTTTAAATATTCAAGATAACAATATTCCTTATAGAAAGAAAATGGGGTAGCTGCAAGTAAAAACCAGGTTGGCTCACAAAGAGTATAAGAGATAAAATTAAACAAAAGCATAATAAATTTAGAAATTTAAATTGACTGATGTGATGGGAGATTTAAAAGATTACAGAAGATCAAGAAAGTTGGTGACACAGGAAATTAGGACATCAAAAAAGGATGTATGAAAAAATGTTGGCTGAAAATGTAAAAATTAACAGTAAGGATTGGGAAGGATGCTTGAGGGATGATAAAGGAAGACTAGTATTGGATGATTATGAAATGGCTGGGTTATTAAGTTTTGTTTTCTTCAGTTTTTACTGATGAAGATTTAAGCAGTATTCCTCATCTTGAACAGATGTAAACAAGATCGAACAAGATGATCACATTAATTCTGAGCTTGTTAATAAAAATTTGGGAAGATTAATGAACGATAAGGCTCCTGGGCCAGATAATATTCCCCCAAGGGCTTTGAAGGAAGTTAGGGGGTTGGATATGTGAGC
>NW_013670387.1:23293-37384 GCF_000517525.1 Limulus polyphemus
TCTCCAAAATATAATGCTTGATGAAGGCTGCACTTTAGCAGGTCAAAAGCTTGCTACGAAAATATAAAAGATGTATAAGATGGGTATTCAGTTTATTTTCTAATCGACCTCATAGGCCTAAAAATACTTATAATATAGTAAAACTTGTCGCGTTATATTAAATTGTATGTGACGATTATTCCCAAAACTGTTATAATTAGAAGTTAATCTATACAAGTGCTTTAGAAGGCCTAATATAAATGGGTTCGCGTGCCCTGTATTGGTCTATTATATACACCACAAGCAGATGAGTTTATAACGAATCACGCTGTTTAGTTGTAGATTTTGCTGAGATGTCTGAGGCGATACTTTTGTGCGTGAGTGAATTTCTATCATCCTCTGAAGAAGGAAATCTTTAAAACTCAACGCAGGTTATGATAACACGTTCCGTAACGAGTGAGAGAATTGTCAACGGATACATTACCACAAGTCTGAGGGTATCACTTCTAACAAATACTGTAAAGTATCTAAAAACAATATATAAACGCCCTTTTACAATAAAGGGTAGGAATCTGTCTCTTGGAATATTATGAATTTTATTTACATATGTTGTTTACGACTGATAACTTGGGTTAGCATACAGGTTAAAAAGTTTATAGAGGAATTATCGACGCTTAAAAACTTTTATTCATCTAGCTTTCGGCCACTACTATTGTAATAATTGTCATTATTAGGATTAGGCGATTCTCTGACGATGGTTACGACAACGTTTTCGAAGTCATGGCGATTAAAAAAAATAGTTTTAATCATGGAGAATTCCAATGTCAACTTTATTTTACTAATATCATTAATCCTTGATGAACAGTTCTAGGATACTGTAGTTTGTTTCGAATTTTCGCGCAGAGCTACACAAGGGACTGATTACGCATGGATGTCCCTAATTTAGCAGTGAAAGACTAGAGGGAAGGCAGGTAGTCATCACCACCCACCGCCAACTCTTGGGCTACTCTTTTTACCAAGATCGTCACATTATAACACCCCGACGACTGAAAGGGCGAGCATGTTTGGTGGGACGGGGATTCGAACCCGCGACCCTCAGAATGCGAGCGCCCCTAACCACCTGGCCATGCCGGGCCGAAATAATTAGGAAAGGAAGCTAGTCAACAGCACCCATCGGCAATATTTGGACTACTACTTTCTGACCAAATAGTAGGATTTGACCGTCACCTTTATAGCACACACACGGCCCCGAAATACGGAGCGTGACTATGCGAAAACATGGGACGCGGATGAACCCCCGAATTCATAATCACATTTTCTTATACCCGTAAAAGTTTTTTAAACTCATGAAACCATTCTGTCTGTCATAAGAAATAGTATTTAAGGTGGTTTTTCCATTGCTCTTCTCAACTCTTATAGTGTATTGTTCAACTCACCCAATGTGATCGTATTGTCGCAGCAACGGGACGCGAACATTAAATCTTCAAATTCACAATCCTGTACACTGATCACGTCCGGCCTTGATATAACCTTCCAGTTTTAAATTTATTAACAGTGTAATGATTGGTTTGAAAAGTTGTTTTGCATCTGACTATTGATTGAAACAAAATAAAATGCAATATGGGCGACTACAAGGAAATCTTTTTTTTTTAATAATGTGTCACTTTTTAAATTAATGTTTACTCTGAATTCCGGCAACCTTTACATCCTGCAAAATATTTAACATCAAAATGTTTCAAATGATTTGAGTTAACGTTTTTAGCGATGACTTATACTCTTTAATTCCATGTCTTAATTGGATTTTAATGTCAAATTATGAGCCCTACCATTATCTTAACTTTTCCAGCACAATCCGCTGGACAGGTTAGCCTCTTTAAAACAATTAAAAATCACTTAATACCATCACTAGAAATTCACTTTTAATGGTTTAACACATCCAAGCCTTTAGATGAACAAAGAAAAAATAATAATGAGGGCTTCGGTAAAACACTATTACTGCTACATTGGACGTATCATAAACACGGCGCAAATCAACGGTATTTTACCTATTAATTGCGTTTTTTTTCTGTTGTCGTTTTAGTGCGCAGTAACGTATTCTGACAGCAAAGCCACCTGTAAAATTCCCCCCCCCCTCTCAAATTAGTAGAAAAGAAGATTCATCTTCATGAAAAAGTATTTTTTTTTGTTTATTTAAAGCAAAGCCACATTAGGCTATCTGCTGTGTTCACCGCGGAGATTCGAACCCCGGATTTTAGCGTAGTAAGTCCGTAAACTTACTTCATGGGAAAGAGCGAAATATAAAATCATACATTTTATTTTCATGTAATTAATAACCTAGAAGCTACAGATTATACGAATTAAGTAGTACATGTTAAGAAATACAACTAACGACCACGTAAAATAGTTAATTTCTAACGTTTCGCTATACTTGTGTTTTAGTTTCATCAGACCCGGGACTAGTTGTGTATATATCATACCATATGCAACAGATTAAACTGAAAGTGGCACAGAGTACGGGGGGGGGGAGGTTGATTTACTTCACAACTCTTTTGAATGTAGACTTGGAAACAAAACATATTAAATTCGGACCCCACCCCACCTAAAAATATTTAATTGAATCGTTTTGTAAGTATGAGGGCGGGTGGGATGAGGTCGAGTTTCTTGACAAATTTTTTGAATACAGACTTCGAAACAAAACATATAAGGTCCCCCCCAACCCACACATCTAAAAGTACTTAATTCGATCCCTGCGATTGATACATCACTTCACATGGCATAACTACACAAAATTATATTATTGTTATCATCTTATGAGTTAATACTGAACTGTTCAACCATTCACAGTTTTGGGCTATGTGGGATGATATAGCTAATATCTTGGACATTGGAAAAAAAAGGGTCAGCTATTGATTAATGACATTTATTAACTTAAAATGCCTTATCATTACGTTACATTACGTCCATTGAACAATATAGCAGTATGATGCAATGGTCTTAATTAAACACCTTGTTTGTTCCAAAAGACAATTATTTAAACTCCGCTTGACTGCAGATTGCTTTTAAAGCATCGCAATCGTCTTCCTTAGTTCATTAGGTATTTAAAAAAAACCAACTGTAAAAACTGCACCTCAGCCTTTTGTGTGTGTGTGTTTTTCATTACCAAAAGTCATTCCAGTGAATACCAGAATTACAAACTGTATTGGAATATCGTAATCAGGAATCCTATCCGAGTTGTTTCGAATTAGCTTAACCGAAACGTTGAAACGATAAAACAACTTTAATTCATTAACATCTATACAGAAGTAAAAATTGCCCATTTCATTGAAACGACTAGAGTTCGTGTTAGTAGCTGAAAATATAGTTAAAGTGTTTTTTCTAACGTGCCTAAACTGAAAGATACTAACCACTAGTGCTAACCACTTGCTCTTGGTAGCGTTCCGACCATCTTCATCTTCCTGGTTTTGTTTTCCATTTCCCATTTCTTCTTTAACATCATCAGAGGAAGCTCTGGATCCACGACGAGAGGAGACGCGAGATGTTGAAGCTTCTGAGTATTCTGTAGTATCACTATCAGCACTGCACAGACGAGGTCTGCCAATTCGTTCAAGAATGATATTTTGTTGTTGCATCAGCTCTTCTGATAATGCATGTTCCTGTAATGGCGTGCTTGTGGTAAGTACAAGCTCAGGGATATTTCGGGCCTCAGTTATGTTATGATTGTTTTCTCCCTCTACCAAAACCTGAGGGCATTCCTGTACATGATCATCAAGAGGCAGATCAACAGCATCTCTCTCAGTCACATCTAACATGTCTGATCCAATATCAGAAGACCAGTTGACACTATCATCCAGACTGCTGTTTCTGGTCGTTGACAACCAGTCCTCTGTAGACCACCGAGATAACTGTTCTCTCACAACGTTCTTACCTGGACGATTCTGTAAGGCTTCGTCAGTGTTTTCTGAATCATAGGTTGTGTGTAGGAGAACCTCAGATTCACTACTTTCTACAGTCTTTTCGAGACTACTATGACTTTGACATGATGTGTTGCTTACTTCTACTTCATTTTGATTCACACACTTATTATCTTTAGTAAACAACGTTTTAGTTAATTCTTGTTGGTCCAACTCCCTCACCAGAATATCGGAATTGTCGTCTTTGTTCAAAATTTGTTGTAAATAATCTTCGGAAAAACAGGAGTCGCTGGTGAGAGGAACTGCTTCGTTATGCTGATCTTGTTGTTCCTCATATATGGCTTGATTTACGAATGTATTCCATTGATCTTGTTTCTTTACATCTTTTTGTGAAAAATTGTCTTCATTTCCTTCACTAACAAGTGAGACAGGGCTTACTTTCATCTTATCCGGTAGGGCCCTATTTCCTTCTAACAATAGATTATTCTGTCCTTGAGGACCCTCAAAGGAAGAACCGTTGAATGAAGTATCCACTTTATCCTCATGCACTTCTGAAATGTCCATTTCTTCTGGACTCTCAATGGGGGAAGCACATTGCAAGTTATTTACTTCTGAATAACTTGTTAGCTTCAACTTGAGAGCATTACTTTGAAATAAATTAATGGGATCCTCATTTATTTCTTGAGAAAGGTTATGATCCGATTCATTACTACGTTTTTTACACAGTCCTTTCTGTTCCTTCTGTATTTCCGCTTTGAATTTATCTTCTGAATTAATAACAAGCGTAACATACTCTTCAGTTTCTCTCTTATGTGTTTCCAGAGGACAATTATCATTTGAATTAACTGCAAGAATACCACAGTTTAGTTTATGTTTTTCTAGAACATGTACGGTGGTCGATGCATTTTCTGTCTGTTGCATTTCTGACGTATAAACATTATTTGGATCAGCAGAGGATTCCTCCCCCTTTTCTAGAAAACCAACAACATCTGCAACCTTTTTTTCTTCACACATTTTAACAAATTGGCCATCTTTTGGATCAGCGCCGGATATGACAAAATCTTCATTATAAATACTTGAAAAACAATTATCACTTGAATGAACATGACTTTTGCTGAATTCATTCACTTGTTCCTCACTTTCTATCGAAGAATAATTACATTCTGAATCAGATGATTTGAAATCTCTATAATAAGTTATCGCTGAAGAACAACTATCATTTGAGAGAACTATCGGTCCTATATATATCTCTGAAGAATTTTTACCATTGGAAACAACAGCAGTTTTTTTCTTATACGAGTCTGATAAGTAGTTAATCTTTGGTTTATCAGAATCATCTATAGGCAATTGATGAACTTCTGGCATATAAGAACTACCCGATCTCATAAATTGTACATTATAATCTCGATAATGTGCTATTCTCTCCTCTTCCATATTGTTCTGACCATCTGGAGAGGTATGCAAGCTATTCTGTTCTTTGTCTCCCTGTCCAGCAGCTCTGATCCTTTCTTGGTAGTTACAATAATCTAATTGGTCGCCAATGGTGTCATCAACAATTCTTCCGTGCTCTGAGCCCTGTTTAGGTACATTTTGAAATTTCGAATACTCTTTGTTCCGTTTTATTTCCATGGGGGCATTAACAAAATCTGTGGGTTCTCTGGATGGTTCAATAATTTCATACATTTCACGAACTTTAACTTCACTTTCTCCGCCTTTACATAATGTAACACTAACTTTGGAATCAGATCCAGAGCTTTGTTTTGTAGGAGAAGCAGAGCTTTTATAAAACCACCTATTAGCAGAAAAATCCATGCCTCTTTCATACAAGTGTTGGATATCACATTTTAATGGTGCTTCCGGAAGCTTCCTACGAATTTCGCTGTTAATGGGCATGCGCTTTGGTATTACTCCTACACTCTGCCCCTGAAAATTCGTCAAAGGTTTTTTAAGGCAGTTGTTTTCAACAAAGCACTTCTTAGCATAATCTAGTAAATAAGACTTCTGTCCAACACAAGAACTGGTATTCCTCTGCTGATAATCGGGTATTTTACTCTTTCGGGCATACAGAGAACACACATCAGGTAACTGTTTTCCAATTGATTCTTTAGCTTTATTTTCCTGTTCTGAAAGATTTAGTTGGTTTCCACAAACAGACCCAAGATATTGCTGTCCACCATGCCCCCATTCATATAAACGATCGTTTATATCTGCTCTAACCAGGTCCTCTGATTCACAGCGGATATAGTTTTCTGCAAAGTTACCGAAATTTGATTCAACAGGCAAACTTGAAATGGCCTGGATGTCCGTTGTATCTGCGCTGTATTCAGAAGAAAACGTTGTTGGGCTTGAAAATGGTGGTTCCGATTGAGGAGAGTGTTTTAAATAAGCTTCGTTGTGTGTAGCACTGAGTTCAGCAATTCGTTTCCTTAATAACTTATTAACAGTCATGTCAATAAATGAAGATTCTGAATCAACGTCTTCTCTTTGAAAATGACTAGTCGACACAGTTGATGAAGAAGTCATATCTTCATCTTCATCAGTGCATATAGAGCTCCTTAGGGTGTTCAGGCTGTCTATTTGCTTTCGAATTTTACCTAAATCTTGAGGAAAATTTTGTGCAGCTCGCAGCAGTACTTCAGAAATTCCATCAGCAGTGACAGCAGCCTTCTGTAAGGACTGAGCCATTGAGCCTAGCTGCTCTAGGTCTCCATCACTGATACGAGATGCATTTCTTCTATAGTCACTGTAATCTGACGAAGAAAAATTGTCCTTTCTCGCTTCTGAATCATCACCATTTCCGTAAGAGTCAACATTTTCTTCAGCGGTCAGTTCGTCTGAACCTTCACACAGTGAAGTAACATCACGGTTTCTATCCAGAAAAAAACTACTGTTCAACAAGTCGGCCAGTTCCACTGTGAAACCGGACTGTGTGCTAGTATTGTCGATACTATCTGTCGAAACATACCGACTGAGTTTAGACCTTAAATCATCTCGCGACAGTATGTCGTAAACAGCCGAGTCAGCAGAATGTACGGAGTCTTGTTCCAATCCTTCCACTCCACAATTTATGATAGAGACAAGCTGGGCAATGACCGCTTGCTGCTCGTATAAAAGAATTTCCAACTTTTCTAGTTTTTCCCACATCCTTACGTATTCCTGGGATAATAAATCAACTGCTCGCCAAGCATACCTGAGTTCTACCTCCAGCTCACTAAGCCTACCTCCAATTCTTTCCATGAAGGCGTCCACAGCTTTCTCCACATGAGCATTCAGTGTGCTGCAATAAGATGGACCAAATTTGCTTTTTTTCCTTCCATCCATGATCGCTTATTCACTTTCTTTTTTCCCCCACAGAATTTTGTATCATAAAAACTTTTTGACACAAATGAGGCACAATAAGGCAAAGGACGTAAGTTAAAGCGTTTGGCAACATCTAATACATATTATACACTGTTCTCAATCACAAGAATACGGTTTCGTAATTGTACCTGCCACGGTTTCACATTAATGGCAATAAGAAACCAACACTTCCATTATTTAGCTCACGACTCCACTAAGAACAGTGAGCCGTCTCCGTGAGCTCTGGGTGTACTAACACGCAAACACAGAACAGATAACGAAAAATGCATCTTTCAGAGAAGCATACGAAGCTTTCCAGCAAGACAGATACCATACTAACAGTTTTGTAAATGCACAAGAAGTCTTACAGAACTAAGCAAGCAAGCTGTTAATTATATATACAACCTAAAACGTTACCTGGAAGAAGAGTAAAATACTGGCAACACCACACAACAGCAAGATAATAGGCACCTCGCCACAAGTAAATGATAGCTTGTTTGTATTTTCAAAAATTCCAAGTCTTGTTATTGTATTGACTTACATGCACGTAATGTTATCATACAGTAGGAAATGAAATTCATCTCGGTGTACAACGCTGGTTCAACAACAAGTTTTTAAGAACGTTAGCGTGAAGTCTTGACGAGCATCCTCGTGCAGGGACTGCCACTACGGTCAACCGAAACGCCAATGGCTGAACGATCGTAGGATGTGCCACTTCCAGTACGCGGGGAGAGGCGGTGGTTTATCAATACCCTGAAATATATTTTCACTTGACGACTCACAGTCTATTGCACAAGCTTAGCATTTAACACTCTCCATTCTGATATATACGCTAATGTCTGGCGCTTCGTGGCTACTACGATAACGTCACTATTTGTGAGTTTCATATGCTGCAAACTGATCTCTGCAGCCTGTTTAGTCTGTAGAAACTATAAAGAATCAATACGTCACTTTTTCTTAACACTACTGTCTAACTCGTCGTATTCTGTTGAAGTGATTTTTTTTTTTACAGGTCACAACACGTATTCATGACGAGAAACTTCGCGATGTTTCGACAGACTACGTGAATGGTGTTACTCTAATAATCACGACAGCTGTTCATTATATATATAGTTCATATCCTTAACAAAGCAGGAACCATTAAAACATTAAACCTAGCCTGACACATACTACCACTAACTCATTAAGTGGTTACACATAAAACTAGACTGACACACACTACCACTTTTGATGAGTTAGTGGTAGTACGTGTCAGTCTAGGTTTATGTGTAACCACTTGATGAGTTAGTGGTAGTACGTGTCAGTCTAGGTTTAATGTGTAACCACTTGATGAGTTAGTGGTAGTACGTGTCAGTCTAGGTTTAATGTGTAACCACTTGATGTGTTAGTGGTAGTACGTGTCAGGCTAGGTTTGATGTGTAACCACAGTGGTAGTACGTGTCAGGCTAGGTTTGATGTGTAACCACTTGATGTGTTAGTGGTAGTACGTGTCAGTCTAGGTTTAATGTGTAACCAATTGATGAGTTAGTGGTAGTATGTGTCAGTCTAGGTTTAATGTGTAACCAATTGATGAGTTAGTGGTAGTACGTGTCAGTCTAGGTTTATGTGTAACCACTTGATGAGTTAGTGGTAGTACGTGTCAGTCTAGGTTTAATGTGTAACCACTTGATGAGTTGTAGTCAAGTGATTTTTACTAAGAGACAACTATGCTGAGATAGTTATATTCTAGTCATATGATCACATACACATAAATCTTAGCTGAGACAAGTTCTACATCCTAACAGAGCGATTAGAGACAGAAAAACCAAGGCTAAAACAAGTTCTACATCCTAATAGAGCTGTTACTGACAGAAAAACCAGGGTGAGACAAGTTCTACGTCTACGTCCTTATAGAGTGATTAGAAACAAATAAATTTAGGTTGAGACAAGTTCTACATCTTGATCATGTTATTAACCATAGATGAACTTACAGTGAGACAGGCATTACATCCTGTTCAAGCAATTACACACAGGTGAACCTAAAGAGACAGGCACTACATCTTGATCAAGTGATTACACACAGATGAACCTATATTGAGTTGAGACAGGCACTACATCTTGAACAAGTGATTACACACAGATGAACCTATATTGAGTTGAGACAGGCAATACATCTTGAACAAGTGATTACACACAGATGAACCTACAATGAGACAGGCAATACATCATGGTCAAGTGATTGCACATAGATGAACCTAAGGAGACAGGCACTATATCTTGATCAAGTAATTACACACAAATGAGCCTACATTGAGATAGGCACTACATTCTATTCAAAATATTACACAAAGAGAAACCTAAGCTAACATAGATGCTACATTCTGATCTAGAAATTATACAGAAACCTTGACTGTGACAAGCTCTATACTCTGATCAAGTTATTACACAAAGAGAGCTAAGCCTAGGATGAGACGGGTACAATATTTCAATCACACGATTACACAGAGAGAAACCTAAGCTTAGGAAGATTAAATACTGATGATGTTGTTAAGGGAAGGGGGGATCTGGAAGGTCATAATACTACTTCTTTTCTTAAAGAGATTTGTTGTACAAAGACTAGAGAAAATATCGTTTTACATAACAGGCAATATAACAGTACAACACGTGAAATGCATAAGCTAACGCCTGTACAGTTCATAAACCATTTTCTTAACTTAAAGATGTTCTCATATCATCTTGCTTGAGATGGACACAAATGGAGACTAAAAAATACCGAAGACCAGTACATTTTATAACATTGCTTATGGTCAAAGCATAGTCTAAAACATGACTTACTTCATATAATGGGATTTTGTTGGTAAGGCATAAGGTGCCCATATGAGCTAAATGTCTAGGTCAGAGATCTCCGTGGTTCAGGTATGGCCGTTTCTAATTTTGAACGCTTGAACATAAGGGAAGGCAGCCAGCTAGCAGCACCAGCTGCTAAAAGAGCTTTATCTGGTTCTACAGACCGAATATCGGGATTCACTGTCTTTTATGAACAACACGGCCATTGCTGAAAGTGCGAAGTGTTCTGCGACATTACGTCTCGGCTGCCAGACCCTTGGATGGCCCGGCAATCTCAGGGTCGCCCTTTCAGCCGTGGGGGGCGTTATAATGTTACGGTCAATCCCACTATTCGTTGGTAAAAGAGTAGCCCAGGAGTTGGCACTGGGTGGTGATGACTAGCTGCCTTCCCTCTAGTCTTTTGCTGCTAAATTAGGGACGGCTAGTGCAGATAGCCCGCGTGCACCTTTGCTAGAAATTCAAACCAAAACAGACCCTTAGATACGCAGTCAGGTCCAGTCTCACATGCTAGTAGTTACAGTACAGTTAAAACATTGTTCACTTTGCTTGCTGAGTCCAACTACACCCCCAAGCTGTAGTCTATAACACACATTCCAGAACACTTTTATTCTCAACCCAAACTGTTTAAATCAGATACAGTTTCCTTTATTTCAGAAGCATGCCACATCACTTTTGCACACGGCACATGTTTAAACAACTAACACCCATCATTTACATACCCATACAAGTAACATAACTTTACCCTAAACTACGTTCAAAACACTAACAATATTTACTTTATGTTGTTTTAACGAGATTTTACGGCATATAATCGTCAACAGTGGACGAAAAAAGTCTTCACAAACTATTCGTCATAGTAACGTTAAAATGGATAAATCTAAACAAAGCAATTGAAAAAGGTTATCATAACCATGAAATTAATTGATAACTGGGTTTTTTTGTTTTTTGTTTTAGGTTTCACGACACTAAAAACAAACACAAGCATCACCAAACGGTTTGTTTACAAACGGAAATCTAATCAGATTAAAAATGCCGTTTTCTTGGATTATACGGAAAGATGATCACGCCTAGGAACCCTTCGTTTCAGGACAAGCTTCGTTATTCCATTTTATGAAGGCTCTACTCAAACTACATCTAGTACTAAATGACAAAGCTGCGTAGCGTGAAGTTCCCGACAGTCATTCGATAAATTAATTAGAAAAACAAAATAATTGAAAGATTTCAAACATTGAATTATCAGCTAGTAAATAATATTAAAATACATAAGTAACGTAGGCACCAAATTATCTTTCTGGATAATTACATTCTGTATATCTTTCACGTGAATTACGTCATTCAGATATTTTACGTGATTGGTGATAATTTGAGCAACAACAACAACAACAAAAAAAGCTTTTTTTGTTGTTATTTCATACCTAAAACCTACTGAAGTGAAAATATAAAAGTCCATAGAAATAATACGGGAATTTAAGTTTCATATCAATGTTAAACTTAGTATTTAAGAAACGCAATTTTCTGGCCTTCCGATTTTAATTTAGTTTTAGACAAGGTAAAGACACTAAGAAATATAGCTGTACGATGAAGAGTAACTAACACAAGTACATCAAGTTGACATCCATCTTACAAATTTTCTTCCTCAACATTAAGTGCCTCCCAAGTATTTGCTTTACTCAATATTTTTCTGTTATTAAATCATGGCCACTAGATATTTACTGATGTTTTCTTTCTAAATCTATTGAAGGTTGAAACCGAAGGTAGAGTACGTTTTATTAAAAATATTTAAAATGTGCAAAAAACAAGTCACGTGACAACAACAGCCGATATAAAAATGTGGTGGAACTAAGTGTATAAGAACTACATTTTGATATTGTTTGCCGTTCCGTAGGTAGTTTCATGCCACTGAAAATTGATCGCTTTTGGGAAGGGCATGAATCAGCCCTTTCCGACGCAAAATATTCATAAACTCAAATCGTAAAGACGTGTTCAGATCAGGGATTTATAATTTCCAAGACTTAATGGCATTGGAAAACAAAGAAATATTGATGAACTTGGGGCACCAGAACCATTCAGAAAATTATTTGCAACAAGCTGTACTCTGCACGAGGTCAGCAAAGAGCGGCGGCTTGTAACAGGTAAGAACACACGAACACAAAGGTCAGTAGCAAAAACCAACCCTGTACGTGACTCAGATAACAGCATGCAACATAATCAAGAAGGATTTCCATTTGGAAACGAGGCCAACAAGGTGTGGGTGCAACAATATAATGCTTCCAGTCATACCATTGTTTCAACTGTCGCATACTCAAACAGCTGAAGAATGAAACAGGTATTCATGCTTTTCTATACCTGTGGATTTCTGTGCAATCAAACTGTTGAAACGGGGTCTGGGGCACCGTAGTCCTCATACACTAGATGTATTACGGAAAATATGCAGAAAGGAGTGGTGTGCTTTGGTCATGGCAGCATTACGACGGAGCCTTTTGCAATGAAACTACGCTACAGGCCTATTATTAAAAGGTAAGGCTGTCAGATATAGCATGACCAGTTTGTTTGTTTGTTCTGAATTTCGCGCAAAGCTACAAGAGGGATATCTGCGCTAGCCGTCCCTAATTTAGCAGTGTAAGACTAGAGGGAAGGCAGCTAGTCATCACCACCCACCGCCAACTCTTGGGCTACTCTTTTACCAACGAATAGTGGGATTGACCGTCACATTATAACACACTCACGGCTGAAAGGGCGAGCATGTTTAATGTGACGGAGATTCGAACCCGCGACCCTCAGATTGCGAGTCGAGTGCCCTAACCACCTGGCCATGCCGGGCGGCATGACCAGACGTGGCGAGTCTCCAAAATCGTTTTAATAGAACATACTTCTGTATTTCAGTTATATAGATACACACACTTATTAAACATTTTCAACACTTACGAATGAATATGAAAGGTGAGTATAAAAAATACCTTGTGTTTTTAAACAGCTTACGATTGTACCTGAACCGATTTTCCTTTTATAAACACATTTGGTAAAAACAACGCATTGATCCGTGTTCATTTTTTGTTCGGAATAAAGATGATAATCTGTGAAAATCGATCTCTGAACCTTTGAACCGTATGTTGAAAAAACAACAAGGAATAACAAAATCACCATGAAATTCTACACTTTGAATCCTTCAAATTATACGGTAAATAACCTTAACAGGAAGAAAAGATTTCGGTCGATTACGTCACGACTGAGAGATTTAATGTGGATTCGTTGTTATTACAGGTTATATAAAGTGCTATTAAATATTTTATATATCGTATTATAACTGAATGAATTGATTTGAACGTATTGTTTCGACAGGTTATATAAACAAAGTTACGGCTGAATGAATTTATTTATTGTGCTGTTTCAGTAAGGTTATATAACTGGTTGAATGAATAATGTCCAATTTTAGTAGGTTATATATCTACAACATTATGACTGAATGCATTGATTTTAATGTACTATTTCAATAGGTTACGTAAATAATGTATTTGATTGTATGGATTAAGAGATTATCTTTAATAAATAACACATTTCACAAATTAATGTGTTTATTATTCAATCTGTTATCATAACTCATCCGGCAACAAGAAGGTACTGAGGCGTCTGGCAGAATGGGCAATGTACATAGCTTACAAACTGTAACACACACACACATTCTGCGGACTTCACCGACAAACAGCAAAACAAATATGAAAGAGTAGCATAGAAAGAAAAAAACTGAAAAACTAGAATTCATCAGATTCACTAAATTTCTGAAATGTAACTCAAGTATGTTCTTCTACACGGAAACATCTTGTAGCTGAGTTCTTGCACAGATCTTAAAATATAACGTTCATAAATGGAAACATAGGATACGTTTATTAAAACACATAAACCTATCCGGTGCCGCTTATACAATCTATACATCCTTCAGTAGGTCTGTGACATTTCCTGATTGGCTAAAGGACATGTCAATCAGTGATTGCCTTACCGGCCTACGTTGATCTGATTCATTTTATAAGCTGTACTATTT
>NW_013670387.1:38237-43979 GCF_000517525.1 Limulus polyphemus
CGGTATACACTTGTATTAATACAAACTTTTTACTCACACTGTCGGTATACACTTGTATTAATACAAACTTTTTACTCACACTGTCGGTATACACTTGTATTAATACAAACTTTTTACTCACACTGTCGGTATACACTTGTATTAATATATTACCTAGACGCTTCGAATTCTCTGATAGATGAAGTTGGTCCATTCTTTAATTATGTTATTAATCTTATGTCTTTTCGTTATTAAATGACCGATTTATTGTTCTATTTTTCCTTTATTCATATAGGGCAGGAACCTTGCTGGTCAACGAAGACAGCCTATTGGTTTTCACTAAAATAACACAGCGGTTACTTCACACACACACATACCAGATTATATAATTTACATAAAAAAGTTCTCATGAAATTCCACACAAGAAATTCAGTTACATCGTTAATAACTTGTATAACTCGAAAGGGGGTTATTCAAATTAAACGTCTTTGTTTTTTGTAATTTGTCGTTTGTTGAGTTATATTGAAGTCTTAACAAAAAAAAAAAAAAAAAACTAATCGCCAGAATTCAAAGTAAGATAGTTTATATAGCCTGTAACAAGATAGTTGTCGACAGGGTATATTTGTTTTTCGTATATACTATCAGTAAGTGCAAAGTCAGCTGTGCATTAGTTTTCGGCCATTCAACGTTTATTGTTGTTGTTGTTTTTAACCACTAGTCGCCCTCCCCCCCAAAAAAAGTTAAGCAAGTTTAAACGTCTCTTAATTTTATATTCAAAACAACTTCTGAAATAATGTGAACGTGGCTGTGTTAAGTCTAAAAAAGTTATCAATCATACTTTTGTATACCCAAAAAAGATGTCGATTTCTTTAAAAACAAACTTTTGAAAGTAAAAGAGATTTTCAGTCTATTTTCAGAGGTGCATTTAGCTTTTCTCATGCAGATAAATCAATTTACAAAGTTATATGCTTCAGCAAGTCTATTAAAACAGGGGTTGGTATTGTAATACCTCCGTGAATGGCTGTCGTTGATAGCTTTCAGGTTTGCCTAATACCGGCTGATTTTTTTTTCATTGCTTTACCAGCCACGTGGCACTGTCACTTCATCTATCACAGACAGAAGGCTTTGCAATTGATGAAAAAGTCAAGAAACTGATTAACAAATCCATAGAAAAAAAAGTTTTCATAACATTTCATGTAATACGAGTTTTTTTTCCCAATTTAATAACTCTTGGGCTACTCTTGTCTGACCGAATGATAGGATTTGACTGTCACTCTTATAGCACATTGCGCCACGTCTGGCACAAAATGTGCAATTATATGAAGTGTTTATTTTAAGAAAAACGTCAAGAGAACAAGGTTTTCAAAAGAACGGTGTTGGAAATAATTCCCTAATTTTCAAGTACTTAACTTACGGTTAAAAATTTAAAACCTACACACTTTATAGGTTTTGAACAAAGCGTATAAAACTACTGATGCTTCATCTCAATACGTAATTTGAGGTTCTGAATAACAAACATACTGTGGATGTTTTTCACTAAATGATATTTATACGGTTAAAATAAACTACACACTTTATAGGTTTTGAACAAAGCGTATAAAACTACTGATGCTTCATCTCAATACGTAATTTGAGGTTCTGAATAACAAACATACTGTGGATGTTTTTCACTAAATGATATTTATACGGTTAAAAGTTATTCCCACTTCTGCTCCAAAATATAATGTGTGTACGTTTTGATACGGTTTAAGCTGGTAACGATGAATGTTGCAGCTAGTTTGGCTTCCATCTTGCAAACAAGTGAAGAATTGATTGTTACTTTTGTCTTAACGGTATTCCTGATGTTTGTTCGAAGTTAACCACAAAGCTACATAATGGGCATCTGTGCTCTGCCCACCACGGGTATCGAAACACGGTTTCCAGCGTTGTAAGTCCGCAGACATACCGCTGTGCCACTGGGGGCTATTCCTGATGTGACTTTACAAATATATTTTGATCAGTGACTTTTTGTTTGGTAGTGTATTTAAGTTTTTTATTCTGTTGTTGTTGTTAAGTGCAAGGCTACACAATGGGCTATCTATGCTCTGTCCACAGTGGGTATCGCAACCCGAAATTTAGCGTTACAAACCCCCAAACTTACCGATGAGCCACCGGGGGAGCATTTACTTAAATATACAAGTACAATAAAAATTTTTGAATTTTATAAAAAGTTGTAGGATTGGATATGTACCTAGATAGTTTTGTTTGTTTTGAATTTCGCGCAAAGCTACACAAAGCCTATCTATACTATACGTCCCTAAGACTAGAGGGAAGGCAGCTAGTCATCACCACCCACCGGCAACTCTTGGGCTACTCTTTTACCAACGAATAGTGGGATTGACCGTCACATTATAACGCCCCCACGGTTGAAAGGGCAAGCATGTTTGGTGGGAGATTCGAACCCGCGACCCTCAGGTTACGAGTCGGGCGCCCTAACCACCTGGCACCTAGTTAGCTATTGTAATATAGAAATATTTAATACTACAACAAGCATTGAAACGAAAAAGTCAAAACTAACAAAAAATTCAAAACTACTAAAACTGAATTAATTAAAATAAAAAAATCCCTACTCTGGCTCAGACTAACATAATTACAGTGATTTGCCAGTTTCTGTAGTTTTGACTTGCTGGTTTCAATGGTCTTGTAGCATTACAACTTTCTGTATTACTATAGCTTGCTAGGTTACGTATGTATCGAGCCTACTTGTCTCTATAAAAAAATTTTTTTTAATGTACTTGTTTGTTTCCTTTTTATTAGCTGTATTTTTACGCGCCAGCAATGGCAAGCGTGAGGCACGCATATACCCGATTCGATGTTGTTACTCATCAGAATTTCTACCAACCTACCCTTTTCAGTAAATGTGATGATATATGTAGTTTGATGGTCCCAAAAGTTCAATTATATTAATTCATAACATAAATATTTTATGTATAGGCCTAACTTTGACTATAAATACTACATCTAATTTAGTTTCAAAAATAAATTTGAATCCAATTGTCGTGAATGTCAATATTGGCACTAGGTCTTTTGATTGTATTTTTATCATAAAACCAATAAATACCATTATTTCCAGGCTATAATACACGCGTTGTACAAGAAAATGTTTTCACAATTCATATAATCTATTTTTATTAATTAGTATGTCTGTGTGAAATGGGGCACATGGTTGCTCTAAGTGAAATGTTACTTGGGGACTGATAACTGGGCAAGGATAACCTGAAATGTTACAGTGTAGTTTTGATTTAAAATTTTACGATATTTTTGAACACAAAACAAAGTTATTACATACATTCCTAGTGTGAAATTTGGGCCTACCAGCCCTAGATTTTGGCTCATCAGTATGGCTTAAAAATTAGTACTGTTTGGGCAAAATAGTTTTGTAAAAAAACAACAACAAAAGTTTTATCATGTTTTGGTTTTTCTTAATCAACGTTAATCTAGTAACGTTATGTCATTAACCTAAGAAGTCGGAGCGTTCCGACTCCATTTTGGGGCAGGGATAAATACTGACTGAATATAATACAGAAGACGCCCTTTCAATGGCCTGGGCCACCAGTTAAAAAAAAGGCTTAAAGAAAAAAGCAACTCCAAGCTGCTCTTCTAAAAATTTGTTACGATTCTTTTCATTAACAATAAGATATCTTGCCAGTGCTATTTACATCTGTGACCAATTGTTGGTTCAACTCCAAATTTGCATTATTTTCGACGATGTCTAATGTCTTATACTGCACAAAAGCTGATACATTCTTTACATTTCAAAATTATATTGGCTGTTCTGATCTCTTCAATAAACCACCGCAGCAAACCCGTTTTCACAGTCACTAATTTTCCTCAGAATTTGGATCTTTGTTTAAATTAAAACTACTATTTTTCTACTACTACTACTTGTTAAGATACGATTGATAAACACCAAGTTCCATAACTGGTTCTAGCAGAATTGATAAACACAAAGTCCCATAACTGGCTCAAGCAAGATTGATAAGCACAAAGTTCTATGACTGGCTCAAGCAGGATTGATAAACACCAAGTCCTATGACTGGTTCTATCAGGATTGATAAACACCAAGTCCTATGACTGGCTCTAGCAGGATTGATAAACACCAAGTCCTATGACTGGTTCTAGTAGGATTGATAAACACCAGGTCCTATGACTGGTTCTATCAGGATTGATAAACACCAAGTCCTACGACTGGCTCAAGCAGGATTGATAAACACCAAGTCCTATGACTGGCTCAAGCAGGATTGATAATCATAGTTTTTAACATTCTATAGTTCGATAAAACATAATATTTTGAATATAAATAGTAATAAACAGAGACTATTCACTTTTCCACAAAAAGCCTTAATACGAACCGATTGACTCTCACACAAAATATAATTATTTTATCCAAATAACTTTGAACAAGAGGGAATCCACAATAGCCGCATCACTTGAAATTCTTTTAGGCAATATTAGTGTAAATTAATCTATGAGACCCCCCCCCTTCTTATTAGCCATATTTTTGTGCGCTAGCAATACCAAGCGTGGGTCGCGCGTATACCCGATTCAATTTTATTACTCACCAGGATCTCTACCAGCCTATCATAAAAAAAAACAAAAAAAACAAAAAACAGAGCCATTCTATGAGTCGCTATGTCGTGGCTAAAAAACATTAGGTCACCGTCTGTTACATATATCATCTTTAAAAAAAATGTATAGATATAATCAATCTTCTTTCACATTTGTTACTTTGTGAAAACACGATTTTATCTAACTGATAATATTCTCCAACGGATCGCATTATTTGTTCATAGCACTACCAAGCCTGTTCAGAACAAAAATATATGAATTAATTCTTATATACTATTGGTGGATACATGATGATCTTATTCAACTTCTTGTTGTTGTTCTGAGTTCATAACGACTGATAATAATGATTCCACAACAACTAGACACCTAACAAAAATGATGACGTAGGGCATTTAGATACCACTTGTTCATTTACAAAACAAAAATTTACTCCATTATATGAACTGCATATATCTAGGCCTATTTTATTAAAATGTTGAATCTACTCAATTATTTAACCTAAATTGATCTAAGTTTATTATATTATAACTTTAATTTACTCCATTATATGTGTCCTACATGGTAACCATACAACTAGACAAATATGCTGCGAAGTTTTAAAATATTAGGTGTCTGAATGTCCTACTTCGTCATTTTTTTAGGTGTCTAATTGTCCGGGTTACCGATAATAATACGTATTAAAAGTCGTACAAACTATGTAATAGATATAACTGCCTGGTTTATACAAATCATTACAATATTGTACAAGTCTCTGGTAGGTTTATTAAGATATTTTATGAGAGTAGTTAATAGCGTTTGTATATCGCGATTAAGAAACATTTGCTTAACACTACAATACAGATGAAAACACAAAGTTTTCGCGTACGAGGTAATTTCAGGCGCAAGTACGATTTAACGTACAAAAGTAATATTTTAAACACTATCGTAGTCAAACTTTATTTTTAATTGCTGATCTTAAGATAACAGCCAGTTAATGAGTTACTTCAAAAACACGTTTTTTGGTTGTTTTTTTCTTGAAAAGGCTTCAACTGACAGTCAAACTTTCTGTTCAACAATGTCGAGCTTACGAGACGAGATAAAAGGCTCTTAAAATAAATATCGAACACCACAGCTAGAGAAGTACTCATTTATTTGACTACAGAGAAATATGCATGA
>NW_013670387.1:44067-61016 GCF_000517525.1 Limulus polyphemus
GGGGATTCGAACCCGCAGATTGCGAGTCGAGCGCCCTAACCACCTGGCCATGCCGGGCCCCAGAGTTAGTAATTCTGTGTAACAGTTCGAGCACATTCGTTCTTTTCCAGAGTTTACCTGCTGTTTCATAAGTACCCTAAGAACAATGATTTTTTTTATCTTGCTGAGAAAGCTATTTCCTTGAAATATTTAATTATCAATCGAATTACAATCGTTGTTCTTATACGATTGGTTTATATATCTCTGCAATTCACATAAATTGTTCCAGGAAACTACAAAATATTTTTTTTTTTTAGTTGTTGAAAAAATTAAGTTAAAATTCTCCGAGATTTATTCCCATAAAGAAACAATTCTGTTTTATTTTTAGTTTCTGAGTAATCAGTTGCATAAATATTGTGACGAATTTCACTTTGCAACATTTCATGCAACGTACTGAAAGTTTTTGGAATGATATTTGAAACAGTCACCATCTGATGATAAATAATTTTCATTTTGGTATAAAACTCCAATGATCTGTTTTTTTCTCTGTGGAAAACAAACCGTGATATTATTAAGTATATATGAAAAAAACAAAAACCAAAGTCGTAAAAGCCTCACAATAGCTCTGCCATTAAACTTAAACCCCACAGTGTCACTTAAATGTGTCCAGGCTAACACTAATGGTGGCGTCGCTGGGTAAACCATCATCTTTATAATACAGTTTCGTGCCCTATGTTATTTTTCCATGTCTGTTGTTCTGCGAAACATAATTTCAGTTATAAAGTAGACAAGATCCAATGGGTTTGCGTGAACAACTGTAATTTGAGATAACACAAAAACTGTTTCATAAGATGACTTTTAAAATATATTACGCTTTAAACGTAATCCTGGTGAAGCCAGCGTATACCAGGATAACGTGTCAGTCAACCGGATATGGTAAAATAAAACAAAAATACTAACGAAAGTCCATTAAATAATTAGTTAAAACAGAAATATAAAAATAAAACAGTTCTATAGTTTTTTATAGCTGCGTATATCAATTCTTTATTTCTTGAATACAATTCAAGTTTTACCCTAACACTTCCCTAAGTTAATTATTAACATGACCAAAACCTTCAAAAAAAACAAACTTGGAACATGGCTACGTATAATTATTATGAGTGAGCTTAATCTGTTCTAACGTTATTTATCAGAAGCCAGCAATCCTGTCTATACAAAGGTCTCGTGATTCTTTTAAACTTTAAATTGTCCGAAGGGGCCAATTTCTCTCACAACTCAAATCCGAGAACTGACGTAATAAGTTACATTGAACCGATTTACTTTTTTTTTCTTCCCCCACCAAATTTTACCGTCAGAAATGAAAGTCGGAAGGTTTGACATGCAGGTACACAAGGCCGAGTTCATTATATTGATGCTGTTTTGAATATGCTAATCAGTAAAGTTACATGACAACCACAGCCGATATAAAGCCACGGTGGAACTGAATTTATCAAAATTATATTTTGACATTGTTAGGAGTTTCGTAGGTACTGGTGATGCTACTTTGGTAACTGTAACTAGTCTTATGTCATTTGTTACCAGTCAGTGGATGAAAAAAATTCCAAAGTGATACACAGCATGTCGTGAAACTTTTAAAAGGGATTTGTGGTAACTGTTGGATATTGAACCAGGGGCAAGTTTGGGATCAGGAGAGTGGATGCGGAGGTCAAGATCTACTCTATATACTATCAGGCCAATGTTCTGTACTCTTTGCACCACACAAAAATACCAGCTATGTATGGATATTAATATTTCGACAGAGTATGAGTTCATTATGATAAGCTGTCAACTGTCGCTTACCTCAAACAGTTGTTTCCACTCGCACCCCCTGTTCAACTGTCGCTTACCTCAAATAGCTGGTGAATGAAACGGATATTCATGATAGTTTATACAAAGACATACTGGTCAAGTCACCGGACGCAGTGCTATTGATTTCTATACGATCGGACTATTGGAACAAGCGCCAGGAACCGTCATCCTTGTCACTCAGTTATGGGGCCTTTTTTTCGCAACGGAAACTATGCTGCACGACTATTGTCGAGATGATCGTGCATGACCAGACGTGGTGTCAGACTTTAAGGACAATGGTGAGGCTTAAAAATCGTCTTAATGTAACATAATTCTTCTGTACTTTTGTTTTATAAAATGTTAACACCTGTTGCAAATACGAAACACGGAGAAAACAACAAAAGAAAAACTGCATTTCGAATCTGCGATTTATTAGAAATATTTATAATTGGAAAAGTTCACTACCGTTACTCACTAATCTGTAAGTGTAAGAGATAATGAGGCTTAAAATTTAATGACTAAGTGTAATGGAACTCGAAAAGTAGGTTAACATTGTAAAGTGCTGTAGTGCATTCAGTTCAGTGATAGTGTACTAGAAAGTGCTGTGTGATGCTCAACAAGTTTAATTACAATCACGGAACTAGAAAGTGTTAAACTGCGTTAAGTGATAGTTGAGATATAAACACGTGCTCGAAAGTGCCGTGTTATTTTCAACACATTTTAACTACAACCATGAACTAGAAAGTGTTAAACTGAGTTAAGTGATAGTTGAGATATTAACACCTGCTCGAAAGTGCCGTGTTATTTTCAACACATTTTAACTACAACCATGAACTAGAAAGTGTTAAACTGCGTTAAGTGATAGTTGAGATATTAACACCTGCTCGAAAGTGCCGTGTTATTTTCAACACATTTTAACTACAGCCACGAACTAGAAAATGCTACGTCGAGTGATAGTTTTCTTGTGAAAAAGGGTCACTATGTTACACGTTCAATAAACTATACTCATGAGTTAGAAAGTACTATGTTTTGTTTACTTCAGTGCTAGTTTAGTTCTAAGAATGTACTAGAAGATATTAGGTTGTGATCAGGCAAGTAGTGTTTGTATTGTTAAGCATGAGCTATATCAGTGCTCAGTTCAAATAAAAAAATATTTAACAATGAACATTCACTCTCAAATACAATGTTTTGTTAATAGGGCTAAAAGTTTCAAAATTTTCAATCTCTTATGACAAGTTTAAACATGTGCAGTTAAAAGAAGTATACTAGACTTGATACTAGATTTCCTTAAGACTTACACTTTAAAGTGAATGATAACTGGAAATATTTAATTTGGACTGTTTCCAACCACTTCTTTTTATCTATTATATTTTCTGTATATTTTAGATGATATTAATGACAGACGTGTGTGAAGATATTAAAAGATTTCTTATAGAGTTCAAGATCAGCAGTTTGGTGATATCATTTCTAAGTAACTAAAATCCTATCAGTAACAGAACTTGTGTTTTCATTTAAAATATACATCAAGCTAAAATTTCCAGAACTATTACTCTGTAATCTTTGTTTCCTTTATTTCCAAATATCATCAGTAAAACTTGTGGAAAGGCTCACAACAATGTCAGTCTGTGACACTGGGGAGATTTATACACATCTCTGACACTGGAGAGATTTATATATATATATCTCTGACACTTGAGAGATTTATAGATGTCTCTGACAATTGAAAGATTTATAGATGTCTCTGACAATGGAGAGATTTATAATGTCTCTGACAATGGAGAGATTTATATACATCTCTGACAATGGAGAGATTTATATACATCTCTGACAATTGAGAGATTTATAGATGTCTCTGACAATTGAGAGATTTATAGATTTCTCTGACAATGGAGAGATTTATATACATCTCTGACAATGGAGCGATTTATATACATCTCTGACACTGGAGAGATTTATATACATCTCTGACACTGGAGAGATTTATATACATCTCTGACACTGGAGAGATTTATATACATCTCTGACACTGGAGAGATTTATATACATCTCTGACACTGGAGAGATTTATATACATCTCTGACACTGGACAGATTTATATATATACCTCTGACACTGGAGAGATTTATATATATACCTCTGACACTGGAGAGATTTATATACATCTCTGACACTGGAGAGATTTATATACATCTCTGACACTGGAGAGATTTATATATATATCTCTGACACTGGAGAGATTTATATACATCTCTGACACTGGAGAGATTTATATACATCTCTGACACTGGAGAGATTTATATACATCTCTGACACTGGAGAGATTTATAGATGTCTCTGACACTGGAGAGATTTATAGATGTCTCTGACACTGGAGAGATTTATAGATGTCTCTGACACTGGAGAGACTTATAGATGTCTCTGACAATGGAGAGATTTATAGATGTCTCTGACACTGGAGAGATTCATTTGTCATCTACTGTGTGTGTGTGTGTGTATATATATAGTTCCATTGAAATTCTTATGATACAATGCAACAAATAGCTATGTTTTGTCTCTACTGACTTTTGAATATAACATTCAATGCTAATGTTTAGTTTTTGATGAAAATGATGCAGGAGATTAAAGGAAAATGTGAGAGCAATAATTTGTGGTATGGAAAATTAAAATGTATTCCTAATGTTTTATAAACTTTAACATGCTTAAAAATGAAAAAGAATCAAAACAAGATGAGTTATTAATCTTACCTCATTAAGCTGGTCGATGATTTTATGAAATGCTGTTAACCATCGAACTTTTGCCTTTGACATCATTTCTCCTTCAGGCCTAGAGTCAGTCTCTATAAGAGTTATATTATCTGTGTCTTCTTCTTGCTCCTCCTCCTCCTCAGGAGACACTTCATCTGGCTCTTCAAGTGTCCCTGGAGAAGAGTGCTCGGGGATGGAAGGCTGCTCAACAGAACTCCACTGCTCAGGAACAGGAGAACCACTTTCCTTAGTTTCGAAAGAATGGAATTCTTGGTCCCAAGAAGGCTGAGAGGAACCATTCACCACTCCTTGCCATTCTGGTACATTTGCACTTTCTGCACTGTCCTGTCTGAAAGCATCCAAACTGTCTGGGCTATGATAACCTTTTTGGTAATCTGCTTCAGGCTCTTCATACATTTCATTCAATATTTCCTGGTCAAACCCTCCCTGCCGCTCCAAGCTCTTTCTCCGACCTGTATCCCTATGTATATTAGCAACTACATCATCTGTATTTCTGTCATATTCATTATACATAAGGTGGTCATCTGCATCAAACGAAAAGCTCTGGTCACTTTCGTAATCAGGACCATTACTGTATCCAAACATTCCCCATCTTCGTGATGCTGGAGGAGAACTAAAGAAAAAAAAAGTTAACAAAAATTACTTAGGAAACTGCTCATGCACACATACACTACAAAGAAGTTTTTTCCCTATGCAATGCATATAATAAATAAAACTATATTACCTCTGTGTTCTTCAATAGTGCACAAATCTTAACTTACTAAAATTAAAATATAAACAAGGACAGATTTCTTTGAAAACATAAAAACAAAAAGAAATCCTTGGAGTTTTATCACAAGCACTTTAAACAATGTGCAATGTATATCATTAACACAAAATTAGATCCATTTAATCAGAAATTTTAGTATTTAACATTTCAGATCTCCTATTGCATGTATTTAAAGAAAGACCTTAATCAGGTTTATTCGTCTTCTCAGGACCAGAAATATATTTCAGTATTTGTTTACAGTAAAACTTTGATCACTATTATTTGTCTCCTTAGGGTCCTTGCAGTTTTCGTTTAAAGCAAGTTCTTAGTCATTGTTATCTGTGTCTTCTTCTTGCTCCTCCTCCTCCTCAGGAGACACTTCATCTGGCTCTTCAAGTGTCCCTGGAGAAGAGTGCTCGGGATGGAAGTAATCTTCTCTTAGAATTTTGCAACACTTTTTTTTTATTAAATTTGGAGTTGAGTTGATTTAATTACAAGACATTGAAGGGAAAGACGTGCTTTAGGAAAAGGTAATGAGATTTATGGCAGAACTGATCTCTTTCTTCCAGGTAAATTTCCTGTATTTAACATGCACTAAGAAATACTACCTTGGAGTAAACAACAGAAAATACATGCCTAATAATGAACAAAATTAAAACTTGCATTTAGTAAACATTTTAAAGACACAAAATAAAATTAAAAAAAAAAATCTCTGCATCTTTATCTGACCGCAACTCAAAGCTGGTATTAATACATTTATATATGTATTTGCTAAATACAAAGATAAACAAGTACAAACGAATAGTAGCAAAAAACTCTACTGAACTAGCTTGCAGAGATAAATCATTCAGATATGCTGGTAATAACAGAAGCCATAAATGATACAGTCATCTCCAGAATGGTTCTTATGGTTCTGTTTGATTTAAAGAAGACAAAAGCCATAAAACTGATCTTGTGGTTATGACCTTGACCCTATCATATAATAGCTATGGTTTCACTATGTTCAAGTTCCTGAAACACAACAGCACATATACTAAAAGCCTGTGTATGTTACACCTCAAACTGGTAGTTTAAAAAAGCAAAACTGAAAAATCCAAAATTAAGAATACAGAAGAAATTGAACAGAACTATATTGCTTTAATGAAACAGGCAGGTGTCTACATGTTTAATTGGTTCAATTAATTATTAGCAATCTGTTATAGAGTTTCAATGGTAACATATAAAGAATCTTTTAAAAATATTCAGATTAGTGACACATGAAAGCTCAATACATCCACTTTGTTACTATGTTGCAATATATAGATATTTTTATCTAAGAGTCCAGGATTTTCTGCTGAAAACAACAACAAGACTTTGATAAAAAAAATATACATTGTTTATGGTACTAAATGAGAATTTTTACAGCACTATATTCCATATATTTTGTGTATTTGCTAATATAAACTATGATTTGCCACTGAAAATATTTAATAATATACATCCTTCATAATATAGACATCACTGATGAATTAAAAAATTAAACAGGATTACTTTAAAATATATTTTAATTTAGAGAATAAGAAAGAACAGGTGCTTCATGAAATAAGGCCAAAAATAGAGACCAAGTTTAGATCAGGTTAATGCCACAATCATGTATACAGATTGCAAAAAACATGACAAAACTTACAGATCCTTGGTCCTACTCCTAACCTCCACTACCAAATCCATATGCACATCTTGGTTTCTCAGTGCTTTGATATTGGAGAAGTTTTTAAGTCAGTCAGCAACAGAATGCATTTCTTTTTTTGCACATCCTCGTGAACTTTAAACCAAGAAGATGATTCTAATGCAGCGCTGATAGCAAAACCATGCTTGTGGCAAAGATCTTTAACAAGATTAATGGCACCTTATATCATCAAAGGCATGCCCAAGGTTACTACAGATTACAATAGTTAAAAGAAAATGAAAAGTCGTTGCTCTTCCTTTTTAAAATTTGGTCTGATTTTATTCAGGATCAACCAAACCCAGCTTGCTGTTGCACATGTTTTTAAATATCTTTAATTTTTCCAATATGAAGTTAAAAAAAAATGTTGTTTATTCGCATGGGAAATAAGGAAGCATGTTTTACAATTAATATTTTCTTTTTTTAAGTAACAGAATAAATACTGCTCGTGAGCAGTTCACCGACTATTTATTTCTTTTCTGTAAATCTTACACATGCTCAGTATCATCAAAATCACAGGTTCTCTTCTTTGTAGTAAATAAAATGCAAGGACAAACTGTTACTATTAGTTAATTCCTGGCAGTATTTTACCAAACTTTTTGTGAAAGTTACTCCAAAACTTGTTTCCATAACACATCATTTTAAAAAAAAAAAAGTAGAACTTAGAAGGTGTCAGTCAATTCCTGGCAATACTAAGACTATATGATGAACTTAATTTGCTTAGAGAAAACCTTTTTGGATACCAGAATCATAGGAATATAGATCTTGGAATTTATTACCTTTTACAGAATTTACATCTACTAAAATGGTTATGAAAAATGAAAAACATAAATGGTGGAACTCTGTAGGTTCGTGTAGTGGTATAACTATGTAATACAGATCTGCATGAACATAATACTTTAAGTAAGTGTTATTTCTCTCTTTCCTTCTACAAATACAATGCTGGTAATTTATTAATATGATACACATGTATTGATTTTTCTGATAAATATTAAAATTTGTCTATTTTTACAATACAAAACAAAATTTGTCTACTAACATAATGCAAACATTAAGAGCTTTGCATATAAGAATTAACATATATCTCTTTTTTTTTTTTTAAATAATATAACACACCTACTAGAGCTTGCAAAAAAATGCATTTTACCTATTTCTGTCTTTTTGCACGCAGCGTTCTGGTGGTCTGCTGTTATAATACAGAGGATCCGATTCAGAATCACTTCCCTTCATCCAAATATCTCCACCTTTAGATTGGGATACTCTGTCATCATACATATCTTCATCATAGTTGTCAAGCTCATAAGAGCCTTCACGATCGAAAGAAAAGTCATCACACTGAGAAGCCCTCCGGACTAAATTGGAAGCACCACCAAACTGAGAAGCTGAACTGTTGGGGTGGTGAACTGAGGCACTTGGGTGTTGGTTAGCAGGGTATCCCACATCACTAGTGTAGTCACTGTCCTCAGATACAGTAGCTGGAAAATTGAATTGCTAATTAGTGTTATTGTCCTAGATACAGTACATGTAAACAACTAAAATATATGTTCAGTATGATACTCTATATTTTTCAATGTATCCAGTATTAATAAATAATTGTACATGGAGGGGGACCAAGTTTAGGAAGGTATCCTACATCACTAGTGTAGTCACTGTCCTCAGATACAGTAGCTGGAAAATTGAATTGCTAATTAGTGTTATTGTCCTAGATACAGTACATGTAAACAACTAAAATATACGTTCAGTATGATACTCTATATTTTTCAATGTATCCAGTATTAATAAATAATTGTACGTGGAGGGGGACCAAGTTTAGGAAGGTATCCTACATCAATAAAATAGTTCTTGTGTTCAGATAAAAAAAAGTGAATAAACTTAACATAAAAAGTTAGTGGGGTGCCATGTATTTACAATATGTTACATCAGTTCTCATTGTTTCCAGACAAATTAGCTAGAAAAAGGTAAACATAAGGCTAACACTGTGTCATTCATTACTTACTAGTTCATTATTATCAGATATATGGAACCAAAAAGTCGACAGAAAGTTAGATAAGTGTCCTGAGTTAATGATACATTCAAAAATTTCCAATTACAGAAAGAGGAGCTCACTGTTTTCATTCACAGCTAGTAGATGAAGCTACATAAAATTAGTAAAATATGTCATATCATTAGTGTAGACACATTCCATATACACGAAAAAGTTCACATACGGTTAACAGAGTACCCCAAATCATTTATTGTCACATTCTGCAATTGAGGGGAAAAAAAAATCAACAAAATCTGTCAGAAATATCCTACAAACTTAGCATCATTCCTATCTTAAGAAAGAACTGTATGAAAAAATTAATACAAATTAGTATAGTATTCTTGTCTTAAAACTTACAAACATTAAAACAGGAGTATTTAGATGAATGTAATCAAGAGAGCTGGTACTGTACTAAAAAGAAATGTTTGTTCTTATTATGAGGCGAGCCATAAAAAGGAAATCTGCACGTCCAAACTTTAAAACTTGAGAGTGGTTGAGTTTCTTTGTTCAAAAAACTGGAGTACTTGTATATAGTCGAAGGACCCACTTTTAAAGCTTTTGTTCAAAACTTGGAGTACTTGTATATAGTCGAAGGACCCACTTTTAAAGCTTTTGTTCAAAACTTGGAGTACTTGTATATAGTCGAAGGACCCACTTTTAGAGCTTTTGTTCAAAACCTGGAGTACTTGTATATAGTCGAAGGACCCACTTTTAAAGCTTTTGTTCAAAACCTGGAGTACTTGTATATATTCAAAGGACCCACTTTCCAAGCTTTATTACTATTAGAAGGTTAAACTTATTAACCATTTTTAATTAAACATACAATCCTTTCCTTTCGTTGAATTAGCTAAAACAATTAATTCTTCATGTCACAAGAAAAAAAAAATTAAATTTCTTTTCCATAAGAAATGCCTTTCTGACCTTTATCTAAATTTTGATAGTTTTACATCAGTACATTTTAAAAAGAACTTAAAATATAACATCATGCTTAATAGAAAATAACACGTACAAGGTATGACCTCCTACATAAAAACTTAAACAGTGCAGAGAAGTTTTAAATAAAAATGCTTTAAATAGTACCGTTGATGGCATTAAGCAAAATTAATATTATGTGTATAACATCCACGAGCAGTTAAAACAAGATATTCTAAGATTTCCCTTACCTGTCAAGTTGCCTTATACCAGTAGATAAGAAAAGCAAGTGTAAGTTGATCCACAGATTTTAACTAGGTATTAATTAAGTTGTATTTTAGAACCCGAATCTCTCAAGTTACATGTCTTATTGAATGCAAGGTTATACGACGGTTGCACATTTTGATACTGTGAATAATCATGGAATTGGAAGAGTGGGAACAAAATATAGTGTATTGAAAAATATCTTAGATAGTTGATAAGCATGCCTGAGTTGTTCATTTTTAAGATCTTAACTAAGGCCACTATGAAAGCAACTTCAATAACAGAGACAGCTGACAAACAGGCTGAAGCAGCAGATCTGTCGGACAAGTTCTTTTTAAAATTAATGTCATAAGATATGACCGTTAAAAAACACAAAAGCAATTACTGGCATTGTAACTAATACTTAATATTATAAGAAGATTCTGTGTTATATATACAAGTAAATTAACTGTTGAAAGACAAAATAGCTGAAAAAGTCAATATCAGTTGCTACATATTGAACAAAATATTTATGTCTAAGCATGTGCATGTAAAAAGAGACCAAAAGTTTAAGTGATATACAATTAGCAGTATTTCAATATACACACACAAACATATATATACCGATATTCAATAATGATTCACTTGAGAAATAAACAATAGAAAACATATAAGTAACTTGCATAGATGCACAATTCATGAAATATTATCTACAGGCAGTCTAACAAAAGTTTTCTAAAGCATTTTTTTCAGTATATATATATGTCATTAAATTTTGTCTGTAAGATATATAGAAGAAATACTAAGAACTTTTAATCTTTTATTAGCCTTAATAATGAAAGACTTGAAACCTGGATCTTTTGTGATTAATATTTGATGGGTGCTCATTGATTTCTACTCATATTTTATTAAACTTCACTTGCATAAAAAAATCTTTACAATCAGTTACTGCCAAGCTTGTTTCATTAAGCTGTGATTTCAGTCTATCACATATTTGATAAGAAGTCAGATTTTATCTATCTTTATTTATCATATTCTAGTTTTGCATTATTTGATTTTTTTAAAGAAACAGATTTCTGTACAAAGACTGATGAACTATACTTGTTTAACTGTAGCTGTATTTTTGTTATTGCTAAATACACTGTACAGATAATAAGTTTTCATAAACTGAATATATACACTATTTTAAACAATTTGATCATTTTTTTTTGTCATGAACACTACCTACTTGACAGTAACCAAAGAATTGTTTTTATTGGTATGATGATTAACTAAATGCTTTACTCACAGTTGAGCTGATATGAAACATGAGGCTGGTGTTCTCTCATTGCTTCAAGCTAGAAATACACAAGAATTTCAAAAGACTCGTAGGAAAATATGAAATCTTGTCACTTTAGAGAAAGCCACTGGAGAGAGACAAGAAAAAATTTTCAACATATTCTTAAAATATGTTTACACGTATTCTTCAATCAATTAAAAAATACCAAAATATTTAACAAACACAGTTACTGATCCATTTTTACATATGGTCAAGTCTGCTGATTGAAGAGTGGAAAATACCCAAAATCACTTGTAAGTTACAGATAAATAAACTTGACATTAAACTAAAGAACTGTAGAGCTTGTACGGCAAACTATGTGGCTAAATAAAATGAGTAAGTTTAACATATTCAGTATTCAACACTTAAGTAACTTGGGACACTATGTACGACAAACTATGTGGCTAAATAAAATGAGTAAGTTTAACATATTCAGTATTCAACATTTAAGTAACTTGGGACACTATGTACGGCAAACTATGTGCCTAAATAAAATGAGTAAGTTTGACATATTCAGTATTCAACATTTAAGTAACTTGGGACACTATGTACGGCAAACTATGTGCCTAAATAAAATGAGTAAGTTTAACATATTCAGTATTCAACATTTAAGTAACTTGGGACACTGCATAAAATCATTCCAAATACAACTCAATATACTGAAGCGAGCATTAGTACATTTCATAGTATCTGTTACAAAAACACATGAAGTTCACATAGAAGACAACAAGAATAAACTGCCAATATCAAGTCAGAGAAGTAAAACATTGCAACATTTACATAAAATAAATAGTACTAATGTTTACTTAAGGCATCACAAAAACAGTAAATCAAACTGAAACAATGAAACACTATACTCAAAATCAGTAATTTATTAGCCCATTGACTGTGGCTGCTCTAAACATGCATGAACATTTTACAAGCTATGCACCGTATAGAGCACACTCGCATTCAACTGCCAGAGGTGGACCGTACCACATACGCCAAATCAGCAGTCAATGGGTTAAGGATGCAGAATTAACATGAAACACTGAAACAAACCTTATATACACATTATGTTAGTTTTCTTCAATCAATTTTTAACGGCTAAGTGATTGTACAAAAACATACCTAGATTTCACATAAACCATAAGGTAAATGAACCATTGTACAAAATGTATTAGTACAATACACATATAACAAAACCTGTTATTCATCACAACTGTCCAATACACATCTGTACATTTCATGTAAGACTTCTGAAACATCCAAGCATTAAATGTGTGTAAAAGTTACATCAATAAGCACTCTTAAGACAGTAATCATCAGTACTCTAGACATACAAGTTTTATGTAACCAGTTATATGCAGTGATTTAGGACTAAAATGTTTATAAACCTTCTAAAACTATCATTACTGTATTCTGTCCTATTAATGTTAAAACATATAAGTAAACAGAAACTGTATTCAACAAACATTAGTGTATTCCATCCTATTCATGACATAAACCTAAGGCAGAAATGGGAAACTATAACCCACAGGCTGCATCCAGCCCATGAAACTTAACCAGAATACCATGTCTATCCAGCCTGCACTGATAACAGGGGCTTGTATGCAATGTCAAGGAATAAGGGGTTGGTGATGTGTCATGTAATTTTTACTAGGACTTTAATAATAAGAGAAATAATAGAGGTTTGTTTGTTTTGAAATTTGTGTGAAGCTATACGAGGGCTATCTGTGCTAGCCATCCCTAATTTAGCAGTGAGCTACACAAGGGCTATCTGTGCTAGCCATACCTAAATTAGCAGTAAAAGACAAGAGGGAAGGCAGGTAGTCATCACTACCCACCACCAACTCTTGGGCTACTCTTTTACCAACAAATAGTGGGATTGACCATCGCATTATAATGCTCCTAAAGCTGAAAGAGCGAGTGTTTGGTGGGACAGTTATAATCGAACACACGACTCACAGATTGCGAGTCGAGCACCCTAACCACCTGGCCATACCGGGCCCGAAAGAATAGAGCATATAGGTGTGCTATACCTTCTGTTCTGTTCTTTTTCTTATTATTAAAGCCCTAGAAAAAATTTAAAAGGAAGTATAGATATATGGGAATTTAAGTTGGAAAGAAATATTCAAGGTGGTACACAGGCTCTTCATTAAACTGTTGTGGACCATAAATACCTTATGGCCTGTGCAAGAATTTGCTCTCCTCATACAGCTTGCTTATCGGAAAGTTATTCCACCAGTAAACTGAAACTGTCCAACAAACATAAATGTATTTCATCCTAGTTACAATGTAAAACTAAAGTATACTGTTCAACAAACATTAATACATTATATTTATGCCATCACATACAACAGAAATTTGAAATAAATAAACACTGTGTTCAACAAACATCAGTGCATTACACCATAATCATTACAAAAACACTTAACTGAAATCATACTCAACAAAAATTAGTACATTTTATTTACACCAACATACATCACAAAACATTTATATACTAAAAAACGTTTATAATATTTGTGTTCAATTTCATATAAGACATAACTAAAACACAATTTAACAAGATGTACCTTTTCATCCATTAACCGATTCAGAATTTCTAGCTTATGTTGAAGTTCAGGAGAATCAGTGCCTTCTAGGTCTGTAAAAAAAAACCAAAAACATTGATTTATGTAGAAAATGTTTACTGTAGTAATCATTTCAGAAAGTACACAATTAGGATGCATCGAGGGTTAATGACTAAAACCTGAAACCGACACAGAACATTTTTAAAATATGGGTGCTGTCTCAAGAAATAAGAATATAAAAACATTTCAGGAAGAAGTTCAGATGGGACAGTCTTTCACAAACTAATTAAAATGGGAATAAGTTCTGACATTCTAGAAAGTATAGTTTGTACAATAAATCCTACCAGAAAGTTTTGATGGCACTTGTTGTTTCAATCTTATGAGAATGTGAACACACACACATACAAACAGTATAGATTGTGACTATATTTTAACAAAATGAAAACGTGAATAAATTCTGACAGCCTGGAACAAATTTTGACGCATGAGCTACTGAATGATTTTTTGTGGCCTGAAAACTTATTGCTTAATTCATTGACTGCTGATTTGGCGTATAGGGTACAGTCCACCTCTGGCAGTTGAATCCGAGTGTGCTATATACAACGTATGACTTGCAAAAATTCTGCGCACGTTTTAAAGCAGCCGCAGTCAAAAGGTTAAGAAAACATTATGTAAATAAGTTTTTGATGTTTGTAGGCTCCAAGTCTGTTTACTTGTTTCAAACCACAAAGTCACACAATGAGTTATTTGCACTCTGCCCACCACGGGTATCAAAAACCGATTTTTAGGGTTATAAGCCCTATTACTTACCACTAAGCCACCTGGGGATAGTGGTGTAGGCTCCAAGAGATGCTAGCTTAAGAAGCCCCAAAGCTAAAATCGTTTTGCAGTTGATATAACTTGTTATTAAAAAATTCTAAATTAGAGTTCAGAAGGTACAACTTACTGCAAGCTAACAAGGATATGATTAAATTTTAAGCATAAAAGACATAGCTAGTTATGATTTAGAACACAAGACTAAATTCTAACATAGTTACAAACCGAAGAGATTGCAGTTGGAGGGCACAATAACTCCCATATCCTCCCTGGGCTTCTAATTTGTTGATTAGAGGTATTATTTCGATGTTTGTAGACCTAATATCTGTGATTTAATGTTGTACGAAAGTAATTATTGCATCTGCTATTTTTTGTCATCTTCAGACACTTATAATTGCCTCAAAACAGTATCAACATAAACACTTTGCTGCATTCTGTACCATTCCATGTCACATGGTGAAGTTAACGCTAAAACATGGACTTTTTGTGAGTAGTATGTCTGCAGCTGGTGAAATAACACGTACAAAAAGTATTTACTGCTATTAAATAAACCTGACTCAAGTGATACTCATGTACAATATGCTAATAGTAGTTTAACAGTGAAGTACAACATCTCTTGAAACAATGAGTTAAATTAAACTGGCTTATGTATTATATGTCTTCACATTATGTTGAATACATTCCAGATTCTCACCTTTATTGATATAAAAAATAAAAAGTAATACCAATTGAAATAAAATGACAGTTACTATTTTACAATTATGCATTTTATTAAATTGAAAGACTTCATTCTGCACTTATCAACTTGTCCCAACTAATTCTTAAAATGACATTAGGTTAATACAATTGCATTAACAAAATGTTCATACTGTAATGGAAATAATGAAGGCAACAATCACTCTTGTGAACAAATGTCTTGGAGTAGGATTTGTAGCTCTTGTAGATTTTACAGACTGAGAATGTGCCTAAATTTTAACAGTTTAACTCTTTCACTATAACATTTATAGATAAACAACTATCCCAGTAAACAGCAATGGTGGTATACTGATCTTGGCAGGGACTTGTTCTGAAGGCTACACTAACCTTCATGTGCTACGAATGACAAATAATATAGCAATGCAAGTCTTACAGCCAGGAGTAGCTGGTTACCAGTTTCTTCTAAAAGACAACATATACCTACACCATGCTCAATTGGTTAGCAACTAGAAAAAGAGGGTATTAAGCAAATAAACTGACCATCATGCTCACCAGTTTGAATCTGAATGAGCATGTATAGGTTGGTTTGGGAATACATTTGACAGCATGAATTCACTTCCTAGCAGAAGTATTTTTCCAGCAAGTAACTGATTCATTCATTTTAACTATGCAACATCAATGGACAAGTGGTCTAGGTACTCTAGGTTTTATTAACTAACGTTTGTTGATAATTCATTGGGCTACAGTCTTTGGTATCGAATAAACATTTGTGGACATGGACATATGCGTATAATCACATGACTCACCATAGGGTGCATGTTTGACATTAAAATTAACTAATTGGCACCATTGATATTATTTAATAATGATAGTTATGCCTTGTCAAATCTAGAATATTGTAAATTCTGTTGAGCAGTGTATAAACTTGAATTCAAATTTAATTCTAAAACTAGTGAATTACAATAACACACATTTGGATAGGCAATTGTATACAAAATACAGAGTACTGGTCTCTGTATTTTGTTGCAAACCCAAGAACATAATATTAATGTTGTTATATAAAATCCACAGCTAGTAGTACTATTGTCAGATACTGAAGAAGGTGACAGTCACCCTAGGAATATTTGTCTCTTGGTATAAAACCTAATTGTAAAACAGCATGTCCACAGTTTTTAAACTGTCCACGTTACCTAGGCTTTCATGGTGTTACTATAGATCACACAGAATGTATATTCTGTAACATAACCAAAGAATGATTCTGCTAACTGCACAAATTGAAATCACTCTGACAAAACACAGTAATCTATTCATATTAAAAACGATGACAATACACAAGAAATCAAGAGAAGGTAATAAAAAAATCTT
>NW_013670387.1:61037-79403 GCF_000517525.1 Limulus polyphemus
TCATTATCTACTAATATTAAGAGGGGGGGGGGGGAAGAGTGATCAGAAAACAAAAATAAGAAAGAATCCTCAATAGCTTAAAATTCTTTTAGGCAGAATTAGAGTAAATTAATCTATGAGAGCTTTTTTTCTTTCTTACTAGCTATATTTTTGTGCACCAGAAATATTGAGCGTGGGGAGCATGTATACCAGATTCGATTTTATTACTCATCAGGATCTCTAGCAGCCTACTCTCAAATTGAAATTTTTTAGACAGGATTAGAGTAAATTAATCTACGAGACCTTGGGTATAGTCAAATATATCAATTGAAAGGGTTTGACCTCCGGAGTCCAAAACTGTAATTAGATCTCAAATTGGTCAAGAGATGATGGAGGTATGAGCTAAAAGTTTGTACTTGAAAAAAAAATCCCAAAACAAACAAACTCAGTGAATTCAGTTCAGTAGTTTCTCACACAATAATACTAGAGTTCTGTGGTGATAAGCAAAACAACAACTACTTATTTAGATAATAATAGCGGCAGTGAAATAACAATATAAAACGAAGACCATTACAATAAGATAGAGAGGTACTATTCAGAATAAACTCAGAAAAATAAAAACGAAAAAATTACATTCCAAGTTACAAAAAAACTATGTGCACAGATTGGGGTGAAAATACACGTGCCATGACCTTTTACACAGTGTATTCAATATGGTATGTATTTGAGTCACAGTTATCAACTATTCATTTTACCCTGCTTTGCTGATTTAATGACAGTTTGTGGTAGAGGACATTAAATACTAGATATAATATACAGGAACACTGAAGAAACTGTAGGTATAAATTTTGGAGTTCTAGGGATTATGCAAATAAATATGCAACTGAAAGGTGCAAACTGTAAAAATAGACAAAAGTATTTTTATTATTTACATGAACATTACCTCGTACTCTGACTTGTCAGAGTCTGAGACAGATTGAAATAATCAATTTACAGACATACCTTGAGTACATATACTTTTGTAACACACCTGATTTTTTTTATACAACAGATTTGCACATATTAAAAGCTTACCACATTTCATGTAGATACATGTAGTAAATTTGGTTAACTAACATTATATTAATTTTTCACAAAGTTACTCAGTTACTTATTCACTGATTTCAGTGGTAATAAGAACTTAATTGCACATACAGTAAGTAAATTTTAGAAGATGTAACAGAATGTAACTAATCAATATTTTATCTTTTCTTGTCTTCATAAGATTCAACTACTCGCTATCTACTATTGCTGTACAGATACATTATTTAATATGTACAAGCTCTTCAGTGGTTCCATAACAACGAACGTGTGATCACGTATATAAGAAACCTTTTTTATTGTATAATAGAACCATTGATTAAAAAGCACTCACCAAATGGAAGCTCGAAATGAGCTTCTACCAAAATGCTATGTCCAGTTGGTGTCTTTGTGCCAATTATATCACCTTCATTCATCACTAGCTCTGCATCCAAGGATAGCCACTGGCCTTCTCCTACCTGAAACCATTTATTGATATTAGAAACTGGATAATGTACATATACACTTCTAACAAAGATATTTACAGAATAGAGAAGAAACTAAATAATGCATGTTGAATATTCAACAGATCAAACCAAGATCAGTTTCATCTCTAAATATATTTATTAAACATGTGTGTTTTTCAGTTTCACACACAGGTGTTACAAATACACATTCCAGTACTGCTGATGGTGAGTGTAATCATCTTAATACAAAATTTTTGCAGATGATGACATTAAGTGAATCGTTTACAGTCGTTAATATATATTTGATGAGATCTCACGTTGGAACAATGTACGAGATCTCAGCAACACTCTTGTGACATCTCATATGGGAGGTTAGTCTCATTTGGGCATGGCATGCTCTGCCACAGATGTTGCAGGTGTAAGCATTTATTGGCAGTAATATTAAATCAGCCACCTTTTTTTTTGGTGCTTTATTTTGGTATTATAGATAAGTTAGTTGTTTATTATCTTGAGACCTTCATTGTATGCTGTTTTCTCACTTTGTCCAATCTAAGGCCAACTCCTCCCACGTACTTTCATCTATATTGCATACTAAATGGGTCTTTAAGCACATCCTTGTAGCATCTTTGGGGCTTCTGGTGTGGCCTTTTTCCTGTTTTCAGCTGGCCACACAGCAGAGCTTTAGGAATTAGTTGGTTATTCATGTGAAATAGATGTTATGCCCATCAAAGCTGTGCTTTCATGATTAGGTTTTCCATGCCAGTGACCGAGCATCTCTGCAGAAACTCGGTGCTTGGGATTTTTGTCTTGTTATTGAACTTTACAAATTTGGCATACACATACAAAGAAATTTAAATAAGTAGAACCTAAAATGACTGTTAAATGGTATAAGTAACATGTTTGTTAATAAATATTAAGTACGAATAAAACTGATCTGTCTTAGGAAATCACTTTCACATTACAATTGATATATATTATAAAGTTTCCCAACCTTTTCAGGTAACTCTGAGTAAACTGATATATTTATTAGTCCTACAGTTACCGACGAAGTCCATAAGAACCTCATAAACTTCTTAAACACATTTCCTAAGCTAGTTATGCACCAATTTGATTGTACACTGATGAATTTGTTACTTACAGGATCTCCTATGCATATTACATATGAAATAAGTGGTGTTATTTAATTTTTCAGTCAATTCATTATATTAAATATTATATATATAGGAACAAACATGAAAGTAATCAGTATGATACAGCACATGGACCCACTGGTAGTAAATGGTATATAAACAAGTCAGTAATTTGAGGGTTAAGGTCACAGACCTCCACACAGATAAATTTAAGAATTTTTTAACACTTCAGATTATTAAGCCTAATTTTGGAGCTTAATTTTCCAGACTGTTTTCTCAACAAGATGCAACTTATATATATATCTATTACTAACCTTTTTATAAGTTACTTACTTCAGTTATTTTATAGCAATCACAAACATTTGGGGAAAGTGTTAACATGTTTTTTTTTTCTCCTACCTTGAATTATGTAGCTAGTTTAAGCAAGCTATCATAAAGGATTATAATTCAGTTTATGTTTAAGTTAAATTTCCCCATTTTCAATCTAGTACTTGTTTTAAACATTTTGTCATTTATGCATAATTGAATTTAGAATCTTTACATAAAAATTATGAAAGTCTAACTCATGAAATGAGATCTAATATAACAGAATGAAGTTAAATAAAATTTCGCCAATGTATTTATTTTCAGGTAAAAAAACCTGGGTCAAAGTGCATGAACTTTGCAATGAACTGAAAACTTTGCATTGGCAATTTTTAATTATTCTTTAGACTAATCAATAAAAAAACAAATATTAAGTATTTTCCACAATTATTACTTTACTTCATTAGAATATGAGATGGTTCTTATAAAATGGAGTAGTAAAAACTTGTTGGTTTAAAACAGGTGTACAGTCAGTAGACAGGAACTTCATGAATAGAAACATATTGTTGATAAACCTTAAGTTTAATACTATGCAATATACACATTCTCAAAACTTATTTTTATATTCAAATCTGAACGAATGCTGTCAGCACAATACAGTTTATAGTGAATGTGAACAAAAAGCTATCAAACAACAGCCGGGTATTAAAGTTACTTACTTCATTTGAATACTGAACACTCATAAGAGGGAGCCACTGACTTCCCATAAGTTTGTCCCACAGCATTCCCTTGTTCCAGACTTCAATAATCAATCCTGTGTCCATCCGATTGGTTTCACTAAAACAAGATGGATGTAAAATATGTTACAGTAATCTTTAAAAGACATATGTCTATATTATTTTTTGTTCCTCTGATACAGATGTCTGGTAATCTATCAATCATATAATATATCTTTATATGTTAACATCTATAAAGCAATCATCAAAGGTACTATTACAAAACTAATTCAATGATTATGCTTAACATAAAGTATGATAACAAAATTTAATTTCCATAAATCCTGCATACATATATATCAGCGCAATTAAATGAAACAGGGAAAGTCTGAAAAGGAAAAAAAAATCCCATTTAACCATGAAAGTTAAAATACAGCTGTAAAAAATAATACATCTTTGAAGGCTTTCATTGAAAATATATACACTGTTTGAATTTGTTTGCTTGGTTTATGTTTAAATACATTTCTATGTAGCATTTAAAAACCTATGTATATTTTCACCCCTCCATTATCATATGAAAGAGTATTAAGTAATCAGTTTATTTCCTTGGTATGATCTGCATTTCAGAATGATTCATTTTAAACATTTTTATTATATTCTAGAATTTACCTTGATTTGATTTCAATAACATGTAAATGAGAACTTGCTCCATAGGATTTATGTAGCAAGATGATGGATGCAACATTGTCAGGATCGCATATTATACACAGTTCAATGAATAAATCAGTTCAAAACATTAAAACTTCAGGTAATTCATTTTTTGTTGGTAATATTTTTAAGTTTCTAATATATATATATCCTACAAAAAAGATCTTAAAAGATCTTTAAATAGACTCTCCTGTGAAGCTTTGACTACAGAAGTTATGTTTGTGAACCATAAGTATATTTTAAACAAGCTTACAACATGAAATCTTGCTCCCAGCTGGGATTATTTCCCTTGACTGCAACAGTCGTTGATTTTACATTCTGTAGCTTCAAAGTTACATAGCTATTATATTGACCTGTTGAATGAAACAGACACAAGTTATCTAATGTTAAGAACAACACAATCATAAATGCCTGTATGTGCATGTTGGGTGTTTGTCAGAAATTGTTCAGTATACACAATGTCACCTAGTTTTCTCTTAGATGTATATCAATAGACAATCAATCATTCACTGACATTGTTATCCCACACGAACAGTATGTTAACCTGGAATACACTTCAAAAGACAACTAGTTACTCATACACTACATAAAATGTGGGCTATGCTTTGTTATACATTCAGCCTTGATCCCACATGTGTATAATATTTCCTACCCTGCACATTCTGCATAGAATAACACAAAACAAAATTTGTTATATGGTAAAAAAAAAAATCTGAGAAACAGTTTCAAAGAAAATCATCACAACAAACACAAACATGAGATTCTTTAGTACATTATTCTTAAACAAATATTTCTACAGGAAGAAAGAGAAAGGAAGAGAAATAGCTAATAACTTCACAATAATAAGTAGACCACAATATTTTACACACTTGATACTAATTCTGTTTATATTCATAACATCAAATATGTCATAATTATATTTTTTTTAGTAACATTCAAATAAGCCTAAAAAAGAGTCTAAGTTATTAAATGTGAAATTTTGATGAAGATAGACAATAAAGTAAGTTTACAGTAAATTTTCCTAATAAATATTTATCATTATAGTAAAACTGTCTGTCTGGAAATACAAAAGTTTTAAGTGAAAACAAACACATATTTTAACTTGAAAATTGTATTAAACTAAAATATATATATACTTATCAGATTTCAAAATAAATTTACAAGTAATTCATATTTCAGAACCAACTCGTGAAGTTATACATATTATGATTTAGAAAAATTATGTAAAAGTTTCAGTATTTCATGATAAGAAATTTGGAATAACTTCAAGAAACAGAACAAACCTAGTTCAGTTTCTGGTATTTTTAATATTAAAAACTGTGCACTTGTTTAATGTATATTCATGTGTTTATGTGTGTGTGTGTCTAACATATTAAAAGCCATAGAAATATACATATTCAATGTATTTACAAACACGGTTAAACTCCTTCTGAGTGTGTATGATAGCAGTTGTTAAAATATATATATATATATTCGTCCTTCTCTTTTATGCAAACTCCATTTCTGCACCTACAAAGAGTGTCCTGTAACCTAAAGAATTAAGTCAGCAATACTTTACTTCACATACCAGTAAACAGTGGTGAAATTAAAAACCACATCGGTGAAAATACATGCACTTCTACAGGTACATGTATCATGGCCAACTGCAGCTGTTGTTTGAAACATAACACACACTCAAAATCACAAGTGTATAATATCAATAGTGAGCTTCTGCCTAAAGAAAAAAAAAGTACAAATCTATAATAATAAAAGAGCCTGTGTGTGTGACTGCCACAGCTCCAAGAGGGAAGAACCTAGAGACCTGAAGCTTTGCATGCATATTGAAGGGAATCTGAGGGTGTGTACCTGGGTAGAATTTTATAGATTTGGCTAAAAAAATTTTGGACAATTTTTTTGCCCTATAGCCATTAAGCCCCATAATTCTGCTTCCTGAAGGTCTACAGTAAAGTATATAATTTTTTTTTTCAAATTCTCACTTACAGAGTAAATGATATGCGGAGGTTTTCTGCCAAATACTCTTTTTCAACAAAAACATGGGAAGGGAAATACAAAATCTGAAAATTAGAAAAAAAGTTTAATTGAACTAACTTAAGGAAATGGCAACAAACAATGGGAAGAAAAATATAAATCAGAGAATTGAAAAGAATTCAAATAAAATCACAGGAAGGAAAAAATTAATCTGAGAAGCTAAATTAGACTAAGGTTTTAAAAAGAGTCGAAATGAATTTAGTTCAGGAAATGGCAACAGACAAATCAATTAAAGAATTGGCACATTAGGGTAGTTATAGAAGTAATTAGGATAATGGAGACACTTTATTAGTACACTGAGGTCTCTGTGAACTATGAGAGGACCTTAGGACTTCATAGCAGAGCATAGGTATTTTATGCTAGCATGTAAAATTCATGCAGGTGTAGGGCATGTACAGTGACAAGAATACATTTTACTGTATCTAACAAAAGGTTTTACAGTTTATATGAAATAATTCAACAGTTTAATCAAATGTGGAAGTTGGAAGTAAAAAAAAGTAAACTCGGGTACTGTTACACCTCAAACGTGGAATGATATGCACTGCCCTTATTAAATAAAAAAAAAATAATGAAGTCCAAAGAAATGAACAGCAAATATATCATGTAATAGAAAGAATAATGACACGGAATACATAAGGTGGATACGGAGCACACATTTAAATACTATGCAATAAAAGCAGCAGAAAAAAGATCAGTATCTTAAGTAGAAAGATTAATGTTCATGACGTAATGCAAATGTCCCCCCCCCCTCCCAAATCCACTAAGATTCTCAAAAAACTATAGATTTCAAGAGAGAGAGAGAATGGTTTTTAATTCAAGGAATGGGCATATACTATAACTTATATACTTCAGACAGACAAACATTTAATGTAGTATCAACATGTCTTCTCTGTGAGCAAGATGTATTGGAGCATACTAAACTGTAGCCTTATTGTACATAGGATAAAATCTTTACCAGTAATTTTTGGACAAATAAAACCTATTCTTTGACATTCAGCATACAAACCAAATCAACATTGTGATTTCAGAAATACTAACAATGTCTTTGGGTTTAGAGCTCCCTATTAACTGCATTGCATCTTTTCTTTAACTTTAACCCCTATAAAATCAAAAGAAAGACACAAATCCCAGTATACTTACTTTAGTTTGTGGGTGTTGTCTTTGTTTGTTCATTGTCAAGCACAAAGATACACAATGGGCTATCTGTGCTGTGCCTACCATGGGTACAGAAACCCAGTTTTTTAGCATTACAAGTCTTCAGACTTAGCAATGAGAGGCTTGAAGATTGTCACAAGATATTGTTGTGCAAAGTTTTATGTGGATTGGTTGAAATATAGAGGAATGGCAGTTCAAAAATCCTAATTCTGTAAAATGTTTGTAATAATAGGAATGAAACATAAGAAATACTCTTGTGTTTGGTTTAATTTTAAAAATACAATGGTCTTAATTTGAGTGATACAGTTCATTACAGAAAATATATGCTCCTGATGAAGACATAAAGCCAAAACGATGAGCAAGTAAAACAACTTTGAAAGATTTTCCAAAGGTTCCTCATTGTTTTGTTTATTCCTAACATATCTTTCTCCTTAATGGGAGAGTCAAATATCAATTTCACACACTTTTATAACAACAGGTAGCCAAAGAACAATATATATAATCACAAGGAAAAGTTTTATTGATGGTGGAACATACTACATGTTTTTAAAGAACACTGGTCTGTCTTCTTCAGGTATAATCAGTACTAAACAATACAAGATTTATATCTCATTACAAATACAAAAGACACAGGAATTAAATGTGACAGAAATGGTGTTAGCAGGTGACAGGATAGAGGTAAAAGTCAAGTCCGGTCAAGTGTATGAACGGTGAATAGACCCTGCCAAATGCAGCTGATGTTGCTAGAGTCATTATCACAGTTTAGTGAGAGATTGTTTGCTAAACCACAATAATGGTCTTAGCAACATTGGCCATATTTGGCAAGGTCTGTACACCATTCATACACTTGACCTGTCACTTGCTGACACCATTTCCATCACATTTAATCCCCGTGTCTGGATTGCTTAGTACTAATCATACCTAAAGAAGATGGACCAGTGTTCTATTGAAACATGTAGTATGTTCCACCATCAGTAAAACCTTATGCTTATAGATTATTATTTGCCTACCTGTTATTATATTAGCATAATATGCTTCCTTATGCAAGTTTCATACATTGTTGTTGAAAATCCAATAAATATACTTCTAAGATCTCAGAGTTAAAAAAACAAATACTATACATTTAATATAACATTTTTTTCAAGCTGTGATACACCAGGTGCTTTACATAAATAATAGGCAATATTATAAATTGGATATTTTGTCACTGTACAGGCATTACAACTTACTGACGCAGAAGTGTTTTGTACCTCTTGGGTAAAATGCAGAAAGAAGATCTTGTACATTTCCAACATTTTCATTTTATGTTACGATTTAAGTAATAGTGAAAAGTTAGAACAACAAACACACACAAAAATTACACATATTGCATCATTCAGAATATTAAATTGTAGAAACAAAACTCCATTTTGGAATGCTTAATAACTTCACTGTACTTAAAGATTTCATGAACAATGTTAGTAAGAATACCTACTACATCGTAAGTAGCAATCAACCAGAACATCTTGATGTAACGTAGCACTAACAGGAAACATCTTTGTCTTCAAATTTATGCTAAATTGTCTATTGGATCTTTTCATTTGTGGGTTCTACAATGATAATGCTAACAAGACCAATATACATAGCTATTGTTTTGAAGAAGTCTTAAGACTTTTCTAAACCCCAACACCTACATTATGTAAACAATCTCACTAGTGCTTTCTTGGTATATACAATGTACACAGACTTGAATTCCTACTGTACCACCTACACTTAACATGTATTTAACATAGAACTTGTGTTCTTCAAGTTCAACACATAACTGTACATGCTTTAATTCCACCTACATATAACGTGCTCATCATCCTTTATGTTAGTTTGCAGTTTATTTTATTACCATACACGTTATATGTTTCCCTGGCAGTAAACTGATTCTGCAATTCTGGAGATGTAATTCACATATGTGCTCAAATGGGCAAGTCTCTAAGGATAAGGAAGTGGCAACCTAAAAGGTGTGTCATTTATTTCAAAAGTTAATATACACAGGAGACAAGAGTTTCTATATGTACATATCATTAATACACGAAGCAGGAAATGGTTAACCTACCAATATGTTAGTTTTTTTTACAAACTGGTCAGGAAACGACCAAAATATTTCAAAACATCTATACATTAGAAAGTACAAGAATATTATCTGAGTCAAAAACTAAAGTAAAATACAATATAAATGTAAGAACCTAAACAGCAGTTATGAGTCACAAAACCTTCTAAGAATATGGACATTCTAATCACACATTTTAATACATACATCATTTTCATAAACACACTAACAATTACATGTAATAGCATCAACATTCAGTACAATATGTTAAAAAGTACACGCTAAAACTTACGAAGCACAAAAGCCTATACAGGCTTGAAAAACATGATGAAACATCACATTCAAGTCATATTAAAAGTAATCCAATAATGAAAATGTATGTGAAAAGTAATATTATACTTTACAGCCAAATGAACTAGTTATCCTAATCCAACTTTTCACTCTTAAGTACATTTATCTTGAATAATAAGCTTGCCTATTTTTATATATACATAAAATCATATTATTACTTTACTAATGTGACTCGGACAAAATATTTTCCAATTTTCAAAGACTGTAGTAAGCATTTTACTGTTATTCCTTAATTGACTTATCACCATATTTCCAATGTGAGATGGCCCATAAAGTATCACATCTCTTTTTATATTAAATATTGGATAGAACTGTCCCATTTATAAAAAATCAATATATAAAACTGTTTGACTGAAAGTTGAACCAGCACTCAAAAACAATAGTTTCCCAATGGAACCTAGGTTTTTATAATGGTGCCCATTATATGAAATATAGTAAGCTTTTGGTTTATTATAATAAGATTTAATGTTATTCAAAATATTTTTTTCATATATTTGGAATTAAAATTTTAAAATGAACTTTTTATTAAAGTTAAAAAAAATCATATTACTTGAAATACAAAGGTTCATGAAAGAAAATCAAATACCCTTTTAAATCTATAAGCACCAAAAAACCACAAGTTAAACAGTTTATTAAGAAAATCAAACTGGTATATTTACGTGTTTTACACACACCAAAAATAAACCTATCATTCTATAGGTATTTGAAGAACTTGTAGCATTCCGCCACAATTTAATTCTTCGTATTGTTAGCTGACACTGGGCGGCTTGTACATAATTGAATAAGTAGAGTTGTTTAAACATTTGTTTAACAACAAGTTAAAGTTTGGAATGGTCTATTCTTTCATTGGGGTGTGTGTTTGTGAGCCAGACTAGTTATAGAGAATTCCATTCCTCATTAGTGACCCTGGACACTACCACCAATGAAATATCAGACCAAACCAAGCCTTTATAGTAGTGAGGTATCGAAAATCAAACTGATGTATTTACATGTTTTAGACTCACCAAAAAGAAGTCTGGCTCACACACCCCTCCCCCAATGAAAGAATAGACCATTCCAAGTTTATTAAGGTAACAAAATTATCTGAGAACATTTTTTTTATACATTTTTATTTGCTAAGTAATTTTTTAATTTTCTGTACATATGAACTGAAAGAAATACTTTTGTGTACTTCACAACACATGTTGGAACCAAAACTGACAATACAGTACATGTAACTAAACATCAAATTCCAAGCACATTTATCTCCCTTCACCAGTGATAATACTACTTTTATTTTGAGGGATATTATACCTTTCTCAAAAACAAAACTAACTGCTAGAAAATTTAAAAAGTTCAATGTGTTTAAAATTACATTCAATAATCTAGTAATTCAGCAGTCTATTACCAAACTTTTCAACTTTTTTGAATATTTCAACACATTAGTAACTTAATCTTATCTACATGTAATTTACCTCTCTAAGGCACATCACAATCAGCTAAATTTTGAGTCAGTTTTGTTAATAATAATTTTTAATACCTCACCAAAATTTGCCTCTCAAACTTCTCTTTACAAGAGTAGATCTTTTCTTAAAACCATTTTTGACCTTTTATAATGATGTTTGTACTAGCCGCTCTGTAACCTCTACTACATTTTTCTGTAAATGTATTTGATAAAACCTACGATTTTCCAAATTATAAAAAGAAAATGATACATTTCACCTAATTCCTATCATTACACATTTCCTATAAGCATTAAAATATTAATTGTGTACTTTACTAGATTCTAATTTTTTTTACATCTTGTATATTTTTACTTCCAAGAAGTAATTCAGATCTTTCTTGTTCAAATTTTTTTTGTTATAACACCAATAATTCATAGTAACTCTTCTGACATTTCAAATTAAAATTTGCAATAAAAACTATGATTATTTACTATTCAATTCACTTTAAAAATATTTTGTTATACCTAATTTACTGTTCTAGCTTCCAACAATGTATTAAAGATTATTTTAAATAAGCTTCACAGATGTCTTGTGTGTTAAATTATATTTTTTATCTGCAAATTTATAGACAGAAAAGTGAACCAACTGACAGAAAATACTTATATAGTACCCATGAAAGACATACAGTTGTATCAAAAGATTATTCTTTCTCCAAGTATATTTTCCTTGAATAAGATTAAAATCTCCCCAAACATCAAATACAAGTAAGTCAGAACAATGCCACTCACGTCAAATAATCTAACGCTCAATATAAATGTACAGGTAATAGCATAATTGACAACCTTACAGGCTGTTTACTCATACAAACTGTGCATGTCAATGCCCTTAACACATTAATGTTTTGCAGTTCATTCACACACACACACATGATGTGCGGGTCAATATATTTTGCACAATAAACTCTGATAGTTTATCCAGAATATTTCATAGGTCATTATCCTTCTCAAACAAAAACCTGATGCTATATTCAAACTCACAGCACACATCAAAACTTTGCATATACACTTTCACTAAATAAACTGAAGAATGACAAAATGTGCTTATTTTACACTGATTAGAAAATCATACAGATTCCTGAATTGTTGTATAAACTACCAAAAAAATTCTTAAAAATTTGAAACAAGTTTATGCTGTACACATATTTTAAAAGTTCCCAGATTAATTAATACTATACATTTTCAATAACAATGAAAAAAAAAAGTTAATGTAATTGAAGAAAATAATATTGTAGATCTTGTATAAAAACAAAAAATTGTGAAACATTGGTGACTGCTGGAATGGTGATTCACGTGGGTCAGAGACGACCTTAACTGTAAAAAACTTGAGTTGGTACACTTTACTTTGCAAACATCATATTGGTATATAAAATAATGTATCCACAATACAAGTTATGAAACAAAACTGCCCTACCCAGATTACAAACAAAACATTTGTGAGAAGTTGAAGGTTGTGACTTTCACCAGGTATTTAAATATAGGCATGCATGCAAAGGTGACTAATGAACTACTTTTATATTAGCTCTCAAACATTCTAGAAACTGTAATATACTAAGTATTCAAACAACTATAAAACAGAATTTCCTTACCACCATATCCTGCTAACCTTGCTCTTCTTACTAGAAAAGAAAAGAAAACTTTCTTTTAATAAATACGGTTTATATATATATATATATATACATGCACAAACAATACTGTGAAATCAAGCAGGATAAGAAATTAGATGAATCACGGAATAACAAACCCAATAGTCCAAGTACTTTTGAAAGGTTTATCATCCAAAAATGCTTGGGTTACAAGGGATTTCTTATTTTGTTGATTTGTTGTGTGTGTGTGTGTGTGTGTGTGTGTGTGTGTGTATGCATATATTCATATGAAATAAAAATAACTGTGTAATTTCTGAAGAATCAAGACTTGTCAATTACAATAAAATAAAACGAAAATTCACAAATCTTATAAACACAGAAATATGAATAAAATATGTGGTGATAAAGATTACTAAATGTTACAAAAGCCATTTTTCAAATAAAAATTTGAAAATAGTAATTCTAGAAAGTATCATTACCATTTCATAGCTTGCAGTTTAGACAATGGTGTAATTTCTTACATTTTCTCATCTGCTTCCTTTTGTTATGATTAATTTTAGGTCTTTCTAATATTTTCTCACTTAACCTGTTGACTGCATCTGCTCTTAAGTGCGCGCAGAATTTTTGCAAGCTGTACACCATATACAACACACTCGCATTCATCTGCTGGAGGCAGATCATACCCTATACTGTGAATCAGCAATCAGTGGGTTATTACAATATTTGAGAAAAAACAAGGAGCTCCTTGTACTATTGTGGCTGTCCCATTCATTTCGTCAACTATCCATCTGTCTGATTATATCAAGCCTTGATTTTTTAAGCATTCATCAAATCTTTTCTTGAACTCTCTTGATCTTGTTGCAGTTACAATAAATGATGACAGTCTGCCTCAAGAAATATCTAATTTTTAGATGGTTTCTGCTCTACCAAATCTTAAATATACATATCCTGGTCCCAGTATGCTTACCAATTAACACAAAAAAGATGATGCATTTATAATTTTGACCACTTTATCCTTTCTTTTCTTAAAATAAAATAATTCAAATGGCCTTAACCTGTCCTCATATGACAGAACCTGCCTCCTGAGAATCATCCTATTAGCCTTCCTTCGAACCCCTTCCAAAAATGCAATGTCCTTCTTAACTTGAGGAGCGTAAGATTGAACACGAAACTCCTAATGAGGCCAAACTAGTGGTGTGCACAAAGAAATGATAACCTCCTTTGACATAAATACAATATTCTTTTCAATACAACAAAAATTAATATTTACTTTCCCAATGACTACAGTAAACTGCCTGGAAAGCTTAAGGGACTGATAGACCAAAACACCAAGATTCTATAATACTACTGAGTTGATTCCCAACAAGGTGGTAGTTTCAGTTTAAATTATGGTAGCCCACATGAATTATCTTGCACTTAGTATAACTAAATTCCATCTCCCATTTATTTACCCAATTCAGTAAATGACCAAAATTCCTTTGTAAAACAGTAACAGTCAATAACACTCAAAAATTAATATAACCAGCAAACTTGACCATTTTGTTGATCAATTACTTATCAATATTGTTAAAGTATATTACAAAGAATAAGGGCCCCAATACAGAGCTCTGAGATACCCCACTTAAAATGCCAATACAATTTAAGTGAATATCATTTATTACAATTCTTTGATTCTGCTCCTCTAACCAATCTTTAATCTACTGAGCTAACTTATCCCTCACACACACAGAGAGAATTTTTTGTTACTACTCTTTAATGTGGCACTTTATCAAAATCTTTCCAAAAACCCAAATATACCAAATTCACACCTTTACCCTCATCAATATTAACAGTGACATATTCATACAAGGTCAAAAGATTTGTGACATTATTCTTCCAATGTAAATTGTAAGCTTTGGTAGGTGGTTTTGCAAAGCACTTTTGATTAATCAGTCTCTCTAAAACTTTTAGCACAACAAAAGTGAGATTGATGGGTCTACAGTTACCTGGCCAATGCATGTCACCTCCCTTAAATATATGTGTAATATTAGCCAACTTCCAATCTTCTGACACCTGCTCACTAATTAAAGACTCATATATTTTTAGTTTTAGTAAGTGGCTTACTTATACAATCTTTACGCTATTCTAATAGCCTTGGAAAAATTTTATCTGAGCCAGGAGTATTATATTATAATTTTTTAAACATCCCAAGCTTTCTTTAACAATTTCAGGGTAATGTATATCTATCAACTGGATCTGGAATTCTATTTACATCTTCTTTAGTGAAAACTGAAGAAAAAGAAAACTTTGGCAAGCCATCCCATAAGCTTTTATAATAACCCTTTTTTTCAAAATCCCTCACAGGCCTAATTTACATTTTAATTATGCTTACCTTTAATGCATTTAAAGAATTCTTTACTGTAGGTTTAAAATCTTCAATTAACTCTTTTTTTTATATGCATTTTTTTATGTTTTAATACCCTTTTTAACCAAATCTTGATATTCTATAATCATCCAAGCCTCTTTCTTATTAGTAGTTTTAAATTTGTGATATTTATCTTACATTTTCTTCCTAAAACATCTAATTAGTCACCCTGGTCTGTCACTTGCTGCCATCCTTTTTTTTCTATGTGGAATGTTAACATTTTCCTAAATTGAAAATGTACTTCCAATAATATTTACCTCTGCTGACACTTTTTCTTGAAATTGGCTTTGCCTATCTAAGTATCGGTCTTGCATGCTCCAGTCTTTTATACCCCACTTAAATGCTCTTGGCAATATCTGATTTGTATATCCCTCCACCCATGTCAATGTGCACTCTATTCTGACACTGTATATAAGCACCTCACTCAAATAATGTAATCACTTTTTCAAGACTTACATCATCCCAGTCACTTAGTGGGGAGAAAGAGCAGAAGAGTGTCAGTGGAGGTAAGTATTATTGTAAATACATTTTCAATTTAGGAAAATGTTATCTTCCAAAACACTTTAGATAGAATCCCACATTGAGAAGGTGGAGGGGTCAGTGAGGGCATAGTCCATAGATAAAGCATCTGTATAGAGCAGGGGTATAACCAAGATAAGAGTGGTACTCAAGTGGGGAAACTGCACTACATCCAGAACAAGTATGCTCATCACCCAGAACTTGATATTGGTATCAAGGGTGGAATAGTACATGAGTAAAGCTCATTACTGGAAAGCTATTACTGGAGGCTCAAACTGAGAACAAATCTCTCACAAAAATGCACAATGGAGAATCCATGTGGTCAGGAGAAAGTGAGGACTGAAACTGATAACCTGCTAGGAAAATGGGAGCCAGGAGGTTGATATAACTGGAATAGGCCCCATAGAGAAAGAACCAAATTAAAGAGACCACTGGAATTGATGAAATGTCTCATGAGGATATTCCCCTGCAAGAGATCTAGACCTTGCACTATTGCCTATTGGACAGCAAGAAGTTCAAAATTATGGATGCAGAATGAAAATTCATCCTTCATTCATATACCCTAGAATAACTGACCTTGACGATGCATGCTTCATCCCCAAAGTGAAGTATCTGTGAATAGATAAAGTATGGACAGAGGGGCAGTATACATTGATATACACACACGCTAATAATAGAGTTGATCTAAACCAACTACCTCTCAGAAACTAAGATGTTGCCCCTGATGAGATTAGAGGGAATCCCACAACCCCAGAAATAAAATCACCCCTTTAAGTAAGAGTCTGACTGCCTGTTCCATAACCTGGAGCTGGATGGGAGGTGCTTAGCCAGGTGTAAAACATGGTAAAAACTTGTACAACCCAGCAGAAGACATATGGTGCTGATGCTAAACTAAAGGCTAGATCCCTGAACTGCAGAACTTGATACTTGTATACAAAACATAGCTAAAGGCAAGATGAATTCACTATAAGAATGTAGAGAAATGCTTCAGCAACCACAGACTTGGGTATCCACAGACCTTGTGAAGAATGCCAATGTAGGGTGAGAAAGGACTCCATTGTGGACTGGGGATGAAAGAAGAATGGGTTGATATGAGAAAAAAATGACAATCATCTGTGAATCTCCCCTTGTCTCAGATACAAGAAAACAGAAATAAAACCCCAGAAGAATGGGATCAACTGCCACCCCACACCCATGATCAGTAATGAAAGTTGTGAAATGAAAATCCACACTCCACTGGCCAGGTGGTGGTGGAAATACCACAGGGTGAGAGGATAATGGATAATTGAATGGAAAGATCAACCTCGATACCAGAACCCAAAGTACCCATGAATCTGCATTGAAGGAATACCAGGTGTTCACGACTAGTTGTAATCTAACTCTAACTAACTCCCCCTTCCCCAAAATGGAGTGCCCATGAAATTAAGATCTAAGTCTATTCAGCTGCTAGGGCCAAAGAAGGTCAAGAGGCCGATAACAAAAAAAAAGCAAATGGGTGACGGCAATTCGCAATACAAATGCTTCTGGGATACCCGCGAACATAAAGTGATGATAAAAAGAAAACACATGTAACACCAGAGGCTACAGCAGATAGACAAGGTCCCATTACCAAGATATCTCTACAGAAGGAACAAAAGCAGCCAATTTGATCGAGGTAGAAGTCAGTAGGAAACCCCATTCATCTGCAAATTGATGAGGAGGTCCTTGATAGTTTGCCAACAATTTGCAGGGTAAGAAACACCACAAATCAAGTGTGAAGAGCAAACAAATACAGAAAAAGGTTTATTGGTTCAAAGTGATCAAATGAACCAACCTGGAACCTCACATATCCAAAATTAAATTATTTGAGTCAGTGTTACTGATAAAACTACGCCCACCTGGAGGTGGAAAGCCAAAGCATGCCAACAGACAAACGAGGGTACAAGGTATGTCTATCTCTCAACATAAACCAGAAATATCAGGTGAAGAACGAAAAACTAACTATCCCCCCCCCCCCTAACAACCATTCCACCATCAAGGGAGGAGTAGACTCAAAGGTCACAGAGAAAATCCCCCAAATCTCATAAACCCAAATGACTAATTGAAGAAAAGGAATAGAAGGTATGTGATCCAAACTATACTCGAGAGAAGCCAACACAGGAAAGAAAAGCATCAGATAAACCAAGTCCAAATTCTCACCAGAAAAACCAGGATCAACAAAGAAAAACAAATTCAGAGGCCCCAAGAGAAAAATGTATGTCTCCATCTTCCAATGGATCAAAATGGATCAGCAGACTTTATAAAAAAGATGCATCACTACTTTAGTAAAAAACAAGATACATTCACTATTTATAAAAAAAGATACATTCACTATTTTATAAAAAAAAAAGATACATTCACTATTTTATAAAAAAAAAAGATA
>NW_013670388.1:0-4967 GCF_000517525.1 Limulus polyphemus
CCACAATGTCCCACATCTTTACTACCTTTCTCTGTCTGCAGCCAGATCTGGGTGCTCTAGCCCACAATGTCCCACATCTTTACTACCTTTCTCTGTCTGCAGCCAGATCTGGGTGCTCTAGCCCACAATGTCCCACATCTTTACCTCCCTTCTCTGTCTGCAGCCAGATGTGGGTGCTCTAGCCCACAATGTCCCACATCTTTACCACCCTTCACTGTCTGCAGCCAGATGTGGGTGCTCTAGCCCACAATGTCCCACATCTTTACCACCTTTTGCTGTCTGCAGCCAGATGTGGGTGCTTTAGCCCACAATGTCCCACATCTTTACCACCTTTTGCTGTCTGCATCCAGATGTGGGTGCTCTCTAGCCCACAACGTCCCACATCTTTACCACCTTTGCTGTCTGAGCCAGATGTGGGGGTGGTAAAGATGTGGGACGTTGTGGGCTAGAGCATAGGTACGTGGTTGCTCACAAAAATAAAAAAAAACAACTAACAACAATAAGAGAGAAATAATAGAATACACGACATTAATGGGGAGACAGCAAAACTTTGAAGTTAGCATTCCAGCCTCTAATATGATGTTTGGACATAAATACCAAGATGTTAAGTTATTACTATATTTAGCCCAGCCTAATTTATTAGTGTAATTCCTATCCTTGATACTATCTGGATCTTCACACAGTCAGAGTAACAGGTCTTACATAAAGAATGTGATACTATCTGGATCTTCACACAGTCACAGTAACAGGTCTTACATAAAGAATGTGATACTATCTGGATCTTCACACAGTCACAGTAACGGGTCTTACATAAAGAATGTGATACTATCTGGATCTTCACACAGTCACAGTAACGGGTCTTACATAAAGAATGTGATACTATCTGGATCTTCACACAGTAACAGGTCTTACATAAAGAATGTGGTACTATCTGGATCTTCACACAGTCATAGTAACAGGTCTTACATAAAGAATGTGATACTATCTGGATCTTCACACAGTAACGGGCCTTACATAAAGAATGTGATACTATCTGGATCTTCACACAGTAACAGTAACAGGTCTTACATAAAGAATGTGATACTACCTGGATCTTCACACAGTAACAGTAACGGGTCTTACATAAAGAATGTGATACCACTACATTCATCCACCTATATAAGATATAAAATATCCGATAAATAATTCCAATATTTTTTATTGTGCATATTACAATTTTGTTTAAATAACTATTTTCAAGTTTATATAATTATTTGTTTATAAGATAATTTAAAATAGTTAATTAAGGTGTATCATGTGTTACAGAGTGTTAGTTGCTTTTTGTAAGATAGATTAAGGTGTATCATGTGTTACAGAGTGTTAGTTGCTTTTTGTAAGATAGATTAAGGTGTATCATGTGTTACAGAGTGTTAGTTGCTTTTTGTAAGATCAATTAATGTGTATCATGTGTTACAGAGTGTTAGTTGCTTTTTGTAAGATCGATTTGCACTTGCTAATATCGTATTTCGTGAATATTTCCCAACCAGACTTACGTCACAGCCAACGTCACGACGTAACGAAGAAGGAAATCTATTTATTAAGCAGATATTAAACCCCGAATTTTAGAGTTATAAGCCCTGGGGAACAGCACGGAAACTATAGTGTACACGTCATTAAATACTACTATTAAAACTAGAATTTATCCCCCAAAGCCCAACAGTGTAGCACACGACAAAAACATCTTTAGGTTATTCTACTTCTTACAAACAAAAAAACTCGTCAGACAGATTCCGTTATATTCTTCTGACTTACCACCATCAATGCTTTTTTTTTTCGTCCCGCTCCCGTCTTCCAGTTTCCATCTTTAATCTCCATTTTCTTTTCTTTCGACTCCCCCACCCCCATCTCTTCCTGCGCATCAATTTCCGGTACGCGATAGACAGACAGACAGACAGTTTCAGCTGGAGGAGACTCGCAAATAAAACCATTGCCTTCTGTTCACTTTAAAGTGAAGTTATTCGTAAACGTTTGGCCATAATTTAAGGTAGTCGTGATGGCAAGGTTACAGACTTAAGCCTTAAATTATGAAATATAACGGAGTTATTCGAAACGAATTTAGCGCGCCGTTTTTAGTTTTCAAGAAGTTGAACCTTAAAATTTCGAGAAAATACTATAATGAATAGTTATATGTTATTTCTTTAAACATGTATTTATATATATATATATACGGTTCTGTAAATAACGTATATGTTAGATATTCATGGCGCCCGTCGAGTTAATTGCGTTTCTAGATTCACGTGCATGAGACACGTTGCTAATGAAGTGCACATGCTCGAACCTTCTGTGATTTAAAAAAAAAGAGGGTGGTTAATTCACAGTTCCACATAGAACATACTGGTTATCTCATACGTGCATGTATTTGCGAGCGTTAATACCTAATTAACCTAGCTAATAGGATTGTATTTCTTTTACATTAATGAACTAAATATGGTTGGTTATACATAAGAAACGAGAGTTTACAGATGGAAGATTAAGACATTAAAAAAAAAACAACAACACTTAATTATATTTTCAATATAGCCTAACGAATCTATGATTGGGCTGGAATGTACTATTCTGTCTCATTATATGATTAGTGTCCCGGCCTATGAATCTGAAGGGTCATGGTCCGCGTTTCGTTGCACTTTGGGGTGGAGGGAACGTAGACGCGTTATCGGAGCGACAGTCATATCCCACTGTTCGATTACAATAGCTAAAATGTTGGCATCCACTGCTTTCCCTCTAGTATACCAGTCCAAAAGTAAGCCCCCCCCCCCCCCACGTGGCACAGCGGTATGTCTGCGGACTTACAACGCTAGAAACCAGTGGTGGGCAGAGCACAGATAGCCCTTGTGTAGCTTTGTGCATAATTAAAAACAAACAAACCAAAAGTAAGAACGGCTAGTGCCGTTAACCGTCACGTAGTTTGTGCGAATATCCGAAACAACATACCCACTATTGATAATTGTTTGATTGGTCTCCCCCCCCCCCCTTTTTTTTTTTAGTGACTCATTAATGAACGTAGCGACTTTTCTTGTGGCGCCATAAAACACAATTTACGAAATTAAGACTGAATTACAGGCAAACTGATTATCGACAAACGGGGTCACGTAAAATTAGTCGCACACAGCTATTAACATAAACGTATATCGATGTCCACGCGGAAGTAAAACGCATGGAAAAACAAAATCAAAATTGTATTAAAATTCCATCACTTGCGAAAACAAACGGAGGTAAACAGCAGGCTCGTGTCCTGATCTGTACATCTGTTTTTTAAAGTTAAGACAGAAATATAATTAATAATAATTTTGTACACTGTCAGTATAGTTGTAGTTAATACGTCAGGGTTTTCCTACCACGACAAACGAAACACAACTTTAATCTACATCCAAGCACCCTTCGGAGAGCAACTTCTGCAACGTAATTAAAGGTTTAATTAGTTGTTGTTTTTTGTTCGCCTCGGTAAAGCAACCCAGCTCCAGTTTCTCATTACCACAAGTTAATGAGCTGAATTCTGCCCCCCCCCCCGAGTTGGGTTGAATTAGCGATCTGTTAATAGGATGTTACATGTGCACCCCTTGAATATGAGTGTTCTAAAATAACAGTTAAAATATTTGAGACTTCGTTCATCTCTGTTTGTTTCATTTCTATATAAGCTGGGATGTTAAAAATAAAACAATACTGGTTGTACAGTTTTCTGAAATTTTTGAAATTAAGCACAAAGCTACACAATAGGCTATCTGTGCTCTGCCCACCACGGGTATCGAAACCCGGTTTCTAGCGTTGTAAGTCCGCAGACATACCGCTGTGCCATTGGGAGGCCCTAAACTCCGTAGAAGAAACACTTACAAAACTTGTCCGTACATATTTCGCTCTATGTCGTGACAAGGGTGTTGCGCCATGTCAAAGGTTAAGTGGCTAGCACATTTTTACATCCAGTTCATTGTGGTTCCAAAGTCATTTAACGTCTAACCACTTACTCCTATTTCTAAATGTTGACGGCTAGAAATTTTAGAAAGTTATTGTATGTTTATGGAACGGATAACGTCTACAAACAACTGAATTGTTTATGTCCGTCCAACAGATAACATCTGAACGTCTACTAAACGGTGCCATTGTTTACGTCCGTCCAATATATATATATATATATATAGTATTTGAATATCTTTAAAACATCGCAAGAAAAAAATTATTATTCTTGAATTACTTTTGAGATTTCATTAAGAACTATATCTAACCGAACATTCGTAACTTCAGGTTAAGGACACACTTTAGATTCGATGTAGCGCAGTTGTTAATGTATTGTTTGTTGTTTTCTAATAGAAATATATTCGTTTTTTGATGAAGCTGTGAAGAAAAAAAAACAAAGAGAAGAAAGGTGCTGTTTTCTTACAGTACTTCAATTATCAGAAAACCAACACTAGGATTAAACATCGCTCTGAAAACTTATAGCTAACTTCTCAGTTACTGAAACTCTCCCTGTGGCTCAGCCGAAGGCTTAGAACGCTTAAAATCTGGTTCCGATACTAGCGGTAGGCGCAAGATATCCCACTGTGTAGCTTTGTTCTTGATAACAAATAAAATAGTTACTGAAACTAGCTCCTCATTCAAAACAGTGTTTATTTATTTGTTTGGCTCAGTTATTTACCATCCCCAATGTTGAGAGATTGACCAAATGGGAGGGCAGCCAATTGGCAGCTGCATCAGTCACCAAAAAGGACTTGACCCCCCTCTCTGAACCGAATAACAGGTGATTGTCTCCTTAATTGTGTGCACACAGCTACAATTACTGAGTGTGTTCAGAGGTATTATAGCTCGAATCTTGGACTTTTAGGTCCGCAACCCGGCACGCTATTCAACATGCCACGCTCAGCCAGATAGACACGCTCTCCGTTATTTGAAGAAGAACCAAAAGAGATTAGGCGTCACCAGACAAAGAAAAAAAAACA
>NW_013670388.1:5365-6655 GCF_000517525.1 Limulus polyphemus
CCTGTCAGACCGCCCCCCAGTAGCACAGCGGTAGGTCTGCGGACTTACAACGCTACAATCCGAGTTTCGATACCCGTGGTAGGCAGGGCACAGATAGCCCATTGTGTGGCTTTGTGCTTAACTTCAACAACGACAACTGTCAGACCGCCCCCCAGTAGCACAGCGGTAGGTCTGCGGACTTACAACGCTAGAATCCGAGTTTCGATACCCGTGGTGGGCGGAGCACAGATAGCCCATTGTGTGGCTTTGTGCTTAACTTCAACAACGACAACTGTCAGACCCCCCCCCAGTAGCACAGCGGTATGTCTGCGGACTTACAACGCTAGAATCCGAGTTTCGATACCCGTGGTGGGCGGAGCACAGATAGCCCATTGTGTGGCTTTGTGCTTAACTTCAACAACGACGACTGTCAGACCGAATAGTAGGATGTACCGTAACTTTTATAACGCACCAAATTATTTTGAAATCTAATCATACTTTTGGACTCAGGAGGTCAAATCGTTTCGATTGATGTATTTGACCACGCCCAAGGTCTCATAGATTAATTTACTCTAATCCTGCCTAAAAGAATTTCAAATGCTGCGGCTGTTGAGGATTCCCTCTTGTCTTTATTGTGTAGTCTATGATTATATGACAAGATTCGTAATTAAAAACATTGCTGCCCTCTGTCATTTAATTCTTTTTATGAAACGAAATCTTTAAATATTTCAAAACTTTAATTAAATACATAGCAATGCAATGTCAAAACACAAATAGAATAATATATATATATATATACTTCTATAAAAAAAAATGTCAAATATAAATAGTGCCATCTGACGTCACTTGTAACATCTGGTTATATAAAGTACGATTTTAAGAGTACGAGTCAAGGAAGGGAAGTTTATTTACTGTTCGGCGTTCAAAGCTACACAATGGGAACTCTGTGCTCTGCCCACCAGGGGTATCAAAACCTGATTTTTGGCGTTATGAGACAGCAGACTTCCTGCTGGAGCACCAGTGGAAGCGCAAAAAAAAAAGATACATACACGATTGTTCAGGAGCTTAAAATAATTGAAATGTTTTACGATATTTAATTAATTAGTAACCTTTATTACCACTGGGCGCGAACGAATTAACGCCTAGCACTGATAAATAGTTTTAAATGATATAGGTACGGGATATCATTTGTTGTAGTTGTTAACATTTGAAGAAATTTCAATATTAGAACTTGATAATATGTATACATGTCTAATTTTAATTTATTCCGACAGGAAATGCTCAATGATGACGTCAATTACGATAATGTTT
>NW_013670388.1:7306-20565 GCF_000517525.1 Limulus polyphemus
GACTTGGGAATCGTTTAAAGCAGATAAGCTGTTAGGATGTATGGATTATTTAAATCGTATTCATACTCTTACAAATGTTTATGAAAACAAAACAAAAAAACGAAGGGAATGGGAAGAAAGAGTAATATATTTGAAATCTTTAAATTAACCCCCTGAAAAAAAAAAGAAGGTGAAATTGGGACACTTTCGCGAGATATTGATAGGGATTTGTATTCTAAACCTAAAACTACCAAATAACTCAAGTACGTTTATTGATTATTGATCTATGGCCGTTTAACTAGGCCCGAAAGCGTTAATAATTTTATCATTCATGATATGACAAAAATGTATCTTGAACTACCACGCTTGAAAAAAGATGTATTGTTGCTCAGGATTTTATGTCTACTATTTCTTTCAGTTAAATCAGAAAGAAACTATTTGAATTAATGAACTATGCCTTTCATGTAAAGTTGTACAACATCATCTGTTTATCATACTTTCATGTTTTTATAGCTCTAACAAAAACAACAACAATGTACTTACAGATAATGTGATCGGATAATTTATCAAGTAACCCATTTTCTTACATCGATTTAAGTCCTAAATGTTAATAATAATGTATCTATTTTTTCATATGTTAACAATTTTGGTATTCATAAAATCAGAAACAAACTGTCATAGTTTAAAATTCACACAGTGTAAAATAAAAAAAAAAAGAGATACTGCCCAAAATTCACACGATGTAAAATCAGAAAACTAACACTCTCTAAAATTCGTACAGCATAAGATAAAAAATAAAGTGGCGTAGCCTAAAATTCACACAGTGTGGAATCAGAAAAATAACACTGTCTAAGATTCACGTGGTGTAAAATTAATAACAGAGTGACATAGCCTAAAATTCGCACAGTGTAAAATAAAAAATAGATATTGCCCCAAATTCACGCAATCTAAAGTCAGAAAAGTAACACTGTTTAAAATCCACACATTATAAAAATCATAAACAAAATGGCATAGCCAAGTTGAAATCACAAATGTGCAAAAAATCACCTGCGCTCTCAAGATGGTGGAATCTAATTACAAAAATATTTACCGGCAATTAAATAACATATTAGTTAAAACAACGAACGTCTCAAACAACTGTATAAACTATAAAAGGAAACAAAGCGAACTTTAAACGCGGTCAATCACGTTGAAACTTCTTGCTTCGTAAACCGTTGCAACATAAAAGTGTTCTAAACGTTTCAACATAAACATTATTGTTATGCGTATACAGGTTTGCAGCTGTTGTTTTGAAGAATGGTGTGTTGGGTATACTAAAGTTGCTTATTCAGCTAAATTGACTTCATTTCTTGTAGATGGGCGTATTGCCAACACTTTGGGTTTCTCTTACCATCTGTTTTATATAATGATACACGCTATACAAGTTTTTACCTGGAGAACTTTTTATTTGATGATTGCTGGTAGTTTCAAAAACATGCTGGAAATTCAGCAATTTTTATGGCTATTATAAGAGATGCTGATTTGTGAATTAAGAAGAAAATTATGTGATAAAGTGTAGAAGCATATACGTTTACGGTTTAGGCTTAGTGCGTGCTTGAATCTAAGTACTAAGTTTTTGAATCTAGATTTTAAATTCTAATTGCTTCGACCCCAGTTCTGAGCTTTTATTACTTCTACCATCAGGATACTGAAGTGTAATCCAGGTGACAGGTACTTACGAATTACTTTGATTTTCCCCCTGTTGTCCTTTTCGTTTCAACTTTATATGTATAATAATTCATTTGCTGTTGAATAGTTCTAACCCTAACTTCTATAACAGTATAGTAGAGAGAGATGGTTCTCCCTCACCCCTATTTTTTAGTTTCTTTCTTTTCCTGTAGTGATCTACCGCTCAGATTTCAGAAGAAATATGGCGATGTCATTTGTCTTGTATTAGTGGAATATGTGTAAATTAAAATTTCTGTCTACTAATTATTACCATTACTTATTATGCATAAATAAACACTGTGATAAGGCTTAACAAAGTACAATCCAGCGATTAAAGATTAATAATTAACCTGGAAGATTCTTACTTTATATGTGTGGTTGTGATCAGTCAAATATAAAATTATGATGATGGTTGAAATGGAGCAGTACTTTGGGTACAATTTCACTATCCTCGCTGTCTCCTCGTGTCGAGTGACTTCTATCCGCCATCTTAATTTCAACCATACATTTTTTTGTTCTCCCTCTGCCAGCAGGAATATTTTTCTTACGGCAAGGCTTGATGGAGGCAAAATAAATAAATAAAATAATGTAGCCAGAATATACAAGCAAACAAATGAAAAATGCCTTACTTAACATAACGGTTAACTACGTGAATATTTTTTCTTACGGCAAGGCTTAGTTGGAGGCAAAATAAATAAATAAAATAACGCAGCCAGAATATACAAGCAAATAAATGAAAAATGCCTTACTTAACATAACAGTTAACTACGTGAATATTTTTCTTACGGCAAGGCTTGATGGAGGCAAAATAAATAAATAAAATAATGTAGCCAGAATATACAAGCAAACAAATGAATGCCTTACTTACCATAACAGTTAGCGTACGTGAAGACTGATGTGTATAACGTCTGAACAAATACCTTTTATGGCGTATTCCAACCGGCCTAATGAGCCCTAGTATTGGGCGAAAGGCCCTGTTGGCACCGGATATGGCAGATGTAGTGTGAATGATATATTCTCCTTTGCTTTTACTCATGGATTCTTAAATTACGTTGTAGTTATTGCAATGTGTCAATTTCTGGGTTGTAAACATGCCAACAAATACCAGTACCGTGTTTGTTTTTTTATAAAGTTGTGTCATAACTCTAGTAAAACAAATAGGAGAGAAGATGTTAACAACATTTTATTTTGAAATTCGAGTGAAATTTTGGTACTGTAATATTGCATAAAGTATAACTGTTCGTAGTGTTACGACGTCGAGGTCACGTGACTAGTATCACGCCACGTCGTTCTCGAACATTCACGTCCTTTCCTTAAATCTCGTGATCCTTCTAGATATAGTGTAGTCTTGTATATATATATAGGACCGGCCACGAAGCGACGGAGAGGTAATGAGTAATTGAATGTATGCGGACAGAATATTGTTGGCCACGTGAGACGTGAGTTATAGCGTTTGTTATAGAGCGACTGTTGAAATTAAGTGTATCGTAAAGTTGTATTCGGAAAGAATAAACCAGTTTTATTTAAGAAAGGACTTGTGTCGCTAAAGTTTCGTCGGAACGAATTTACGGAAAATTAACGAACGAACGGAGACGTAACAGTAGAATAAAACGTCAGATATCACACTTCTATTTAATAAGCTCACTCACGACACAATTCTTCTGTAAACTAACCCAATCTTTCAAAGTATTAACTACACCTTATACCCAGTTAGTGTATGCGTTACTGTTCTCTGTTCAATCGACAGAAAATATCTTTTGTTCTTGACCTTAACAAAGCTGAGGGGAAACACTTGTGATGGAAGCAACTAAGATTATGCAATAATATGTCACCCACACTATATCTGCAATATCCAGTGACGACGTGGCCTTTCGTACAATACCAGGGCTCATCAAGTCAGCTGTAATAGAACAGACGTAGAAGTGGTCTCGGTACTATATATTCATTTCAAGAAGACCAACGTGAGGGTGTGAATTAGATTATGTAAGTTCACGGGTGAAATTTTGTGATCTTATCATTCTCCGTCACGATAATCTAGAAACAGGCAACTTATAAGTACTAGCATTATGATTCTTCAGTGTCCCTAACTAGCGTATAAGGTATACATCGTAGTTTGAAACATAAACTTTGACTTTAACGTCAGAAGGCAGAGGTAGTTAATCTATTAATTTAATTTAGTCATTTTCTCCCAGTATAATAGGCAACATGTATTCAAATACTGACACTGTTATTTTGTGGCGTTTCTAGCTCTAGTCATGGAAAAACTTTGACCTTACGATCGCGAGAAAAAAGTGATTACATTAGTTTATGAATAAGTTGTTGAACTACATAAACATAAATATTGAAACGTAAACATAAACATAAATATTCCTTCTTCCACATTTCTAACTTACTTCTTCTTCATCGGGATTCGGTCCATGTTTTGAACCAGGGAGGGTCAGGTTCAGCGTTGACCTCTTCCTCCCTCTCAGGAATTGTTACTTTGTTTGCGCTCTTAGTGAACCCTAGGTAATAACCCTTGTTACACTGTTGTTGCATTACTCACAGTATTTGTCCATTGTCCGCAGTTTTAATTAACATACCCTTTTCGTGCCATGCCCAATTCAAGTATAAATAGTTTAGTTTGATTTGAATTTCGCACAAAGCTACTCGAAGCCTATCTGCGCTAGCCGTCCCTAATTTAGCAGTGTAAGACTAGAGGGAAGGCAGCTAGTCATCACCACCCACCGCCAACTCTTGGGCTACTCTTTGACCAACGAATAGTGGGAGTGACCATCACATTATAACGCCTCCACGGCTGAAAGGGCGAGCATGTTTGGTGGGACGGGGATTCGAACCCGCGACCCTCAGATTGCGAGTCATGTCGGGCCCTTAGTTCTACTCGTTGGTTATTAAAACTCCATCTTTACTGGTTAGAAAATATCGGTAAATGACGTATATTATAAGAATTCGTTTTTTCTATGATGTAGAATAATATTTATTTAATCATTGGTTTGTGTGCGCTGCTCTAGGTATCTGTAATTTAGTACCTCAATAATACCTTTGGCATGGTACCAGTACCTTTCATTAACGCATTATTTGTTTAAAAAAACGTTATTGTTAAACTCTGAGAAAATAGACAAACTGTCGTCGTCGTCTCGATATGATTTCAAACTTTGCGTGATCGTTTGTGTTTCTGTTGCGTGTGTTTTTAATTTAAATACTGAATGTTTTTGTTAGTTTGCTATGAAATTGTGAAGCTTGTTTATTGATTTTAAAAATCTATTTACGTCTGTTAGTTATTTGTAATTATGTAATAGTTTGTAGTTTTTCTTATCTAAATTTCTTTACAATTCCATTCTCTCACTCAAAACAACATTAACAGTTTTATCGGCCTGTTCCGATATGTTTTGTTTGAACAATTTCTTTTGTTATCTAACTTCCTTGCAGTTCAACATAAACAACACGTTGATTACTAAAACAGTCAACATTTTGTCAGTTATCTAACAAATCACACGATGCTTGGCTTCTCTTCCGCTTTTTTTTTCAATCGTAGGAATTATCTACTGGATAATGTGTGAGATTAAGCCTAATGCCCTCTATTGACTGTTTCATTTATTGATGTTTCTGATTTATTCCTCGTATCTAGGTTCTGAGGAGTTTCCCGCCAATCCGATATTGTCCACCACCGTTGTAAATGGAACGTTCGATGACGTCGTCGGTGAGTGACCCAAATGGTCAGGCAATCAATGTTGATCTGCTGTACCGAAACACACACACAACTTTCAAATTGACCTGTTCTATGACGATCGTGGTATCTAGCATAGATTTCACGTGGCACGTGACTATAAATAGCTATTACTAAAAATGTAACAAAAACGTACCTGAAGAGACAAGGGGGTAAAAACGTCTAGAACTACGACAGTTATCATGAGCAGCACGTGACATCATGGATGAGTTCTCCCGCAAAAAAAAAAAAAAAAAAAGGACATAGTTTTAAAAAGATCCTCAATCAGTTAGAGATGAAATTTTAGCTATTAAAATTTTCTAAATAACGTAAGATCACTTTAAATAAACACTCTAAGAATATTTCCAAACAACTAATGCCAAATGCTTAAGTGTCGCGTTGTGGAATTATAAAAATTTAAGGACCTTAACTTTTTCTTTTTAACTTTATCTCTAAAAGTAAACTGTTTTCCAGGCTTTAGTTCCGATCCAATACTTGCGACACAAACCACTATGTTTGAAGTTAAAGTATAGACTGTAAAATCTAACTAGAAATTCTCGCGAACTCTTAATTAAAAAATTAATTCCACGTGTAGTAATGACTTCAGGAAAAAAAGTCACACGCGCTTAAATCCTAGAAATACATGATCATCGAAGCGTAGATAGTTAACGTTATTTTTTATTCGTTTAATTATTTATTAATTTTTTTTTTTATTTACTAGCATTCATACATACTAAAGGGTCCGTATAAACATGTACGGTTTAGTAAGCAGTGAGAACATTTTGAACCATGTTGATAACGTATTTACGTATAGCGCCGAGTCGAGTCAAGTTTAGCCGTAATTCAAAATGCCAAGATGTCATGAAGATCGTAGAGTTTTATTCCTTCAGCTCCAGGAAACGAGATGGCGCTGACTGGCAAACCAATTACATCAGGGCGTGGTAGCTTTTCGTGTAGCCAAACGAAATCACAGCAGGAACCAGTTTATTGTAAGAATTACCAAAAAAAAACTGTGAAATTTGACTTTTTAGCTACCGATTCTCTATCTTTAGTCCAAATGATTTATAAATGTTTTCATATTATGACAATATATATATTATATTCCCGTTTTTTCTTCAATAACTTGCATTAGAAATTAGTTGAACGTCAGATTTTGTCATCCAAGAGTATCAGCGGAAGTATATTTAACATTTTATTCAACGTTCCATTCTTGTGTGTATATCAAAATATGTAGAATTTCGTGTATGAGCATCTCGTACGTGATACCCCTTTTTGTCCCAGCCATAAAGTCTTACTTTACTGTTAGTGTGTCACACACACCAGCAGCCAGTGTTCACTGATCACCAGGGCGTAAATTTACGCATCTACAAGTCTTGAAACTGAACTATGGGTGATACATTTTTATTCTATGCTATAGACTGTAAATGCTATATAGTATACCAACATGATACGTGCTGATTCCTGGCTCGTGGCGCCGTGACATGAATGTAACGCTTTGTGTATAGTACTAAAGCGTCCTTATATAGTGAAACATGCGATGTACACGTGGGCAGCACGTGCTCACAGTACTGCTAGAGGGGACTAAATTATTGTTTTTAGTCTATTTATAATAGTGATACTTATATCAAAATATTGTACAATCCAGGCGAATGACTGGGTGTTCTGAGTACTTTGGTCAGTATGTTTGTTTTGTTGTTAAGCACAAACGTATAAAATGGGCTAACTGTACTGTTCTCACCGCGGGTATCGAGCCCCTGATTTTAGCGTTATGAGACAGCAAGCTTACCGCTGAGCCCCCCGTGAAACATTCATGCACGGGTGTTTCGCATTCAGGATGGAATAAAATATGCAAATTTATTATCAACACACCTACTCTTTACAACGGAGGGAAAACACCTGGAAACTGGGTGTGCCCCACGCCGATCTCTTCCCTCTCTGCCACTGTTTCCTTTTATAGTTTGTTTGGTCTAGAGCAAAGCCACATTAGGGTATCTGCTGTGTTCACCGTGGGGAAGCGAACCTCGGATTTCAGCGTTGTAGACTTATCGCTGTCCTATCACGGGACCCTTTTGTAAAGACCCTACAGAAGTCATTTTTATACACAATAATACTGGTATCTGCAAACTGAAAACCTCGTTTCTCTAAAACATAAAGAGCCGGTACGATACCTATTTCGCTGGCGTATTTAGAGCACTGACCTTCTCTGATTTGACCCGTAAGAAGCGTGAAAGGTAGGAAGACTTATTTACAGTAACGACATTCGGTTTTGACTTGTTTACCCGCATAAAATGGTGCTGAAAATAGGACGACAAATTTTACTTGAGTATTTACAGTATTGATACTTGGATAATGTCCGCTATGTCTGCGGACTTACAACGCTAGAAACCAGGTTTCGATACCCGTGGTGGGAACAGTACAGATAGCCCACTGTGTAGCTTTGTGCTTGATTACAAACAAACAAACAATATAATTTGATAAGTCCTAACATCCACGTCTAACGGTCAACTACTAGAAGAAAAACAGAAAAAAAAAACTTATACCACGAAATAATGCGAAATAGATGTTTTGATATTCACAAAGTTTCGGGCTGGGACGCCCTTCCTTATATACAAATGTTTTCCATTTCATCGTACCAGAACGGGGTTTTTACCTAATTGTTTTAGCAGTACTGGATATAAGTATATCTTGGACAGATCCGGAATCTGCTCTCAATCACAGAAGTAACTTGTATTGGGCCCTTATCACTTACTGTTTACTAGATCATGACAACGGTTGCTTGGTTATGTCGCCGTTTTCTTAAGTATATATTGTCTTGTAGAACATGTGTTGAGACACCTAGCTAGTCGGAAGTTCTGCTATTGATCAACCTGTCTATCGTATTTTTTAGCCGCGGCATAGCGGCTCATAAAACGGCTCTGAGTTTTTTTTTTTTTTTCAATTACAAACTTGTAGCTCACAGCTCTATCTCTTGACCGATTTGAGATTATAATTACAGCCGCGTTTTTTTCTTAATTTGATATATGACTTATGACGTCAAATTAAAATTACCTCTGATTGAAATTTGTAAATACCACTTATGACGTCATATTACAATTGTAAATACCACTTATGACGTCATATTACAATTGTAAATAACACTTATGACGTCAACATAAAAGTAATTGGGTTCCCTAAATTTGTTTCCCTTGTCGGCAGTTCTTAAGTTTGTTAGGCCTTTTGGCTCGCCTTTTCCACAGTTGCGGGGGCATGGTTACGCCACTGTTAGGACTATTAATTCAGTTTACAGGTTTTTGGTCAGATTAAAGTTTTAGTTAAGACTAATAATATCCAGATAAAATTCATTATTACTTGTAAAAACATATTTTTTCTGTTAATTGTTGGTAGTTTACACCATCATTTTACACGAGAAACAAACAAAATTCAAAATATTTTATATTATTATTGGATTCGATGACACGCATGAAACCACGTGACATTAATGACGCAATAATGTGGCAAATGTACAATATTTGCAACAATTAAGTAGAACCTCCTGGCAGAATACGTAATAATTTCTGTTTCTCAAGCACATGTAATAGAATGAAAAAGTTGTAAATGCGAGTTAATAGAGGTCGCGGTTTTCTTGTATTTTAGGTAAAAAATAACACTTTTTTTTTCAGTGACGTTCTACCATGTCGAAAACAAATTTATGTGTTCTTAATAACCACGTCTTGTCAGTTAAGACAAAATAACATACAGCTGAAACGTTGATGTCACCAAAAATATGATCCAGAATTTATTTTTTGTTACACATTTGAAAAGGCAAATTAGAACCGTCTTTTAAAGTTAATTAGGTGTTATATAATGAACAAATTATTTGTGTATCAATTAACCATCCAGATATTAGCCATTAGACGCTTTTGTTTGTATGTTGTTAAGCGCAAAGCTACACAGTGAGCTCTCTATGCTCTGGCCAGGTGGATAGGGGGCACTCGACTCACAATCTGTGGGTCGCATGTTCGAATCCCCATCCCACCAAACCTTTTCGTTCTTAAAATTATGTAGCACAAACTTTAAATACGTTTTTATACGCCTACAATTACTCTCCTCGGTAAATATAACGCTAAATATCAGATTTCGATACTCACAGCAGGCTGAGCATATATTTGTTTGTTTGTTTTGAATTTCGCGCAAAGCTACACTAGGGCTACCTGCGCTAGCCGTCCCTAATTTAGCAGTGTAAGACTAGAGGGAAGGCAGCTAGTCATAAACACTCACCGCCAACTCTTGGCTTACTCTTTTACGAACGAATAGTGGGATTGAGCATCATATTATAACGCCCCAGGACTGAAAGGGCGAGCTTCTATTTAGATAATATCTGCAATAAAACCTTCCTTTAACTCTGTTTATATAGGCTGTTAAAAGTATAAATAATTTTACAAATTGAGTCCAAACAACTGATGAAATTCTAACCCTAGATTTAATGATAGCTCACGTTATGTGAAGTGTCACGTGACTTAACGGTACTTGGGTCTCATAACGTGTCTCATATCGTGCTTACATCGATTCTGGTGATCATTAGTTCGAACACTGTGCATAACCATGGTCAGATGCCTTGTTTTTAATTTGTTTCACCCTGTATATTAGGCTTAGAAAATAATGATGATAAAATAATATAAAATTAAGTTAAAGTGTTATAATAAAATAAACCCTGATGTCTTAAGAATATCCATTACTTTTGTCAAAATTTGTGAAGATTCACATACTGAAGGTTATTCAATCACTACTATTTATATTTGTAGTCAAATTTGCACCGGTATATTAATTTAATAATTGCGCCATCTATTGTTTATTTATGATAACATTTGAGAATTACTAGAAAAATTAATCTTTAATGTTTGTTCGTTTTATTAATGTCACAATTGCTCTACGATTTTGATTTTCCCTTGCATTAAGCTTACTTTTTCTGTATTCTTTTTGTTCTATATTCTGTTTTATGTATATTAAATTTTATAACGAATTCTTTTGTTCTGTTCAAATATTCTACTTGATTTATGTAATAAATTTTGATTTGCTTACGTTGTGTTATTTCGTTTCTTGTCTGCGTTCTTTTAATTTTACTTTTTTTGTGTTGAATATTATCCGCATTTAGAAGACTTCTTGTTCCTCGACAAGTGACTGGCCCAATCAAAATCGTTCAAAAAATAACTATAAATATTTTCAAAGTAAATACAATTAGTAAAAATGTAATGCGTGTACACACACACACACACACACAAAAAAACATTCTCAGCTTTTTTGTTATAAGCAGTTTCACTATTAAAAACATTTAAATTTCAATGTATTTTTCGCACCCTACTTCTGTCATTAAGCGTATTTCGTAATAGATTGAATGGATATTATTGTTACCTGAATTTAAAACATACGATTGAAAATAGAGAAAACCCTATTCACTCGTGTAATGGCTCCAAAATACGAAGTTTTATTTTACTACAACACAGCTCGAACCCTAGACTATCGGAACTATAGTTCGAGACGCTAACACCTGGGCCCACGCCCAGTTCGTGGGTAGAGGAACACGGAATGTGTTGGATACTTCTTGTCTGTTACCATGGTGATCGCACACTACTTATAACCATGGTACTAGGTAACTAGCCTAATACAAAAATGCTGTATAATAGGTTTAAATAATATTAATAATAGTTCGAGATAAACTCCAATGGCCGATTAATATATTTTTTTTTGGGGGGGGGGGTAAAATAAACAACAATAACCTGCAACAAATTATTCGCAACAATATATATTTTAGCTAAAAAAACTACGAAACGTCTTATCGAACGTCCCTATACGTACTCGGCCTTTTGGGAAATGGGTTTGGTTTAACTGATTAAAAACAAAGAACCAATAAAACCTTCAAAACACTGTATGAGACATGTAGTAAAACAACGACATAGATTTAGTGTTCCATCTTTGGTTATTGTTAAAAAATAAATAAAACGTATATGATCCAACAGAGTAGTACAAAAACAACGAATCTCCCGACAGAGGGCTTTCTTGGATTCTTAAGGGTATTTATGTTTTGTATTGATGGTCAAGCTACTTGGATAGTTAGAGTTATATGTTCAGATATTTTATCACTCGGTTATTTTCAGAAGATCCAATGTAAGTAATTGAAATGTTTTTTTAATATTATATCTGAGTCGATATTAACTGAAATAAAACTCGCTTGATTAGTGTTAGTAGAAGACGTCGACACATAAAAGAAACAGTCTACTTATAAGAAAATGTCAAAGCGAAATAAAAATTTTTACCAGCGTTACAAATTATATCTTTTTTAGATTGTCAACAAATAAGAGATGCACCCAGTTTTAATGTTTCATTTATTTCAAGAATCAGAAAACTAATTATTTTCGACTTCGCGCTGTGTCCATTTCTCACAGATCTTTTGACAAGCAAACTGAATAGGGTGAACATTTTAAATACTTGGCACGTTATCACATCACTGCAGTGCAATGAATGTAATACATAATAAAATAAACTAGTACTTGTAAGAAATAAAAACAACAACAAAAAATAGAAACAAAACAGAATTTATAAGTTTCTACATACATAGACACAGAAACAGTCAAGTTCAAGGCACAAAAAATCGCGTTAAGTTAGTTTAAAATTTTAAACTATTTTGTTCTTGTTTAACAGCAGTGGTATTAGTCTTTCGAAACTTTATTCTAGTCACTAACAAACTTTAGTACTTCGTAAATGAAGTATACTTTACGTGGCAAACTATTTTTTTACGAACAACCACACTGATTGCAAAATTTGGTTTAATATTAGCCTTTCAACTTGAAAGACATTAAAATTGAAGTTTTGCATAAATCTCGCAGTTTAACTAATTAAAAATTAATATTTATTTAAAAATCATAAATACTATTCAGCGAAAGATTGCAAAAGCTAAAAAATCGATTTACTTCTTAATTAAGTTGTTCTTTTTTGGTAAATTATATAATACGCGCTATACACCACTAGGATAGAACCCCGAATTTTTGCGTCGTAAATCCTCTGAACTTATAGCTGACCCAGCGGTGGAATTCTAAAGTGTTCGTTGAATTATGATTTTTTTATGTTAAATACAATATATTTAGCTGACACTAGATGGCGCCACTATTCACGGTGACATTATATGCAATATTTTGGGATGGTTGAGTTTACGTAGTGTTTGCGACAAAAGGTAGAACATCCCAAGGAAGTTATTGAGTTAAAGTCATTATTAGAAACGCTGAATACAAGAAAATGTTTAAGTTAGCAAGATTATTTAAAGCTATTAGAGAAGTATATGAAATCAAATAACAACTTTGTTATCTACCAGTGCATTCATTGCGTATCTTAACAATAATTTTCGTCACAAGAGAGTATCAGTAACGAGCCTAAATATGTAAATTACTTGGCTTAATTACCGAAATTCCATAGAGTTTTTGTACACCAATGTAACTTAAGTACCATACATCAGTTTGTACAAAAATTATCTTATTAACTAATTACTTAACGAAAAACCTTCCTACATGCGATAGTTACAGAATTTTAAGACTTGCAAAGTTTTTTAAATGCGCTGAAAGGAAAAAACAGAGACGAAAATTCAATTTTTGCCGTTACGACTGATTTAATTTAGTTTTGTAGAACTATCTTTATCTCATTTATTTTATCAGAACTTTGCAAAGCTCCGTTGTATTTTTTTAATTTGCAAAACTGCGCTGTATCTTATAATAAATTCGCAAAGCTCCACAGTATTTATCTTTAATTTGCAAAGCTCCGCCGTATTAAATCTTAATTTTGCAAAACTTCACAGTATTTATCTTTAATTTGCTAAGCTCCGCCGTATTAAATCTTAATTTTG